>NC_090734.1:132494981-132512481 GCF_036898095.1 Palaemon carinicauda
GTAATAATAATAATAATAATAATAATAATAATAATAACAGTGAAGATGATGATGATGATGATGATGATGATATCACTATAATAAATAGCAGTGGCAAGGGCCAATGATAATTCCCTAGAGACTAACTATATATACTGTACATATGATCAGTGCCCAAGTCCCTTCCCTATCAAGACCAAGGAGGGCCAGGCAATGGATGTTGATGATTCACCGGGCAGAGACCTATAGGCTCCTACAAACTCCACATACCTAGTTCACAAGGACGGTGAGGTTACAGACACTACAAGAAACTATCGAGCTTGAGCAGGTCTCGAACGCTCGTCCAAGAGATCGCCAGAAGGCTACCATAACATATAGAAACGTCCCTGCAAATCTATCTGTTGGACGTGAGTTCGAGACCTGATGGTTTCTAGTAGTCTACAACATCACCACTCATGAGGGCTAAGAATGGGGGAGGAAAGTTTCGGGGTACCCATATAGCTACCTGCTGAGTCATCAGCAGCCATTGCCTGGCCTTCCCTGGTCCTAGTTTGGGTGGAGAGGGGCCTTGGGTGCTGATCGTATGTATATATGGTTATTCTCTTGGATATTTCTGTACCTTGTCTTTGCCATTCATGTGCAACCTTAAGTGTGCTTTCCTGATTGATTGATTGATCTGAGCTTTTCTGGCATCCTGACTGCATTTAATATGATATCGCATCGATAAACAACACAATAAAAGTCACCAAATGGGTAAACAACCACTGCCCAAGACCGAATGCTATGGATAAAAAATACAGAAACAAATAAATAGATGCAAGTTGTATCTAATGGAGCGAATATCAATCTGTTTTCACAGTATAAATATCATTATTGTCTCAATAATGTGTCATCACTAAAAACTAAAAAACCCGTAAACAAGTTCAAGACTGTCTAATCACAACGCATACAAAACCTAATTCAAAATCCATATTGAAAATCAAAGCTGTATTCCAAGATCTCACTTAAACAAATACGAAACCAACCAGTGTAAACATTAAGTAAAGGAACAACAAAAATAACGAAGTAAACACATAAAAAACAGCAATGTAATGATACAAGTTCGCAAGTGTCAACCAAAGTGGACTGACTTTCAAGCAAGATGTTAAAAAGAAAGTTAGCGATCGACAACAGGTGCCAGACTTGATTGTCGGTTTCACGTGGCCACAATGATTGCGTCATCTAGAGCAGGTGGAGATCACGCGCTGTGCTCTACTCCGATGAATGACTGTAAGAAGGGTGGACGCTATCCCTAAATTTGTCCCCAAGGAATGCTGATGAAAAAAACGTTATCTTGGCACTGTATGAGAGAGAGAGAGAGAGAGAGAGAGAGAGAGGGGGGGGGGGAGATTTACGAGCTCGTATCAAACGTCAGGTAGAGAATTCTAAGGCACAGAGAGAGAGAGAGAGAGAGAGAGAGAGAGAGATTTACGAGCCCGTGTCAAACGTACATAAGGTAGAGCAGTCTAAGACCAACAGAGAGAGAGAGAGAGAGAGAGAGAGAGAGAGAATTAATACTACCCTACTTAACACCTCTCACAATATCATGGTCACCACTAAACGGCATCAATCAGATGCCCAAATGACACACATTTAGACCTTGGCCAATGCCCGACTTGGGCACAGTATGCAAGTCATGCCACGTGAGACATTGGCACCACAAAATCATTCCAATTCTGTCCAAATGTACCAAGATGCTTACGAATACTACACAAGATGCTTACGAATACTACACTACTATTTAAAGGTTTAAAGGCCGCTCATGAATGGCAGAGGCAAGGGAAAGTAACATTGCCCTATTAAGCAGGACAATGCCCTAAAGACTGACCATATATACATATGATCAGCGCCCAAGCCTCCTCTCCACCCAAGCCAGGACCAAGGAGGGCCAGGCAATGGCTGCTGATAGCTCAGCAGATAAACCTATAGGCTCCCCCGAACCCCTCATCCTTAGCTCAAAAGCATGGTGTGGTTGCAGCGACCAAAGGAACTAACAAGTTTGAGCAGGACTCGTACCCCAGACTGGTGTTCACAAGTCACGGACGTTACCATATTGGCTTCCACAAGCCCAATTCATAAGTTACAATATATATATATATATATATACAGTATATATATATATATATATACAGTATATATATATATATATATATACTGTATATATATATATATAGTATATATATCACTGCAGGACAAAAACCCCAGACATGTCCTTACTCATTGGGTTTTGGCCAGTTTACATCACATTAGCCACTAGGAATTGGTGATGGGAAACTAGTCCGATCTCTCACAGGAAACCCACAAAGTATGGGTGGCCCTGACTAGTACAGCTTTGCTGATCAAGGCGATACATAAACCCTTTAAAATATCTTTCAAGTTTCAACTCTTCCTTCAAGGGTTGTATGTATTGTTTCTTTTGGCAGTTAACTCGACTATTTTTACCACCCTTTGACTCCTTCATGTCTGGGCTAAATACGGGATGAAGGTTTTCGTCACTTAGCCTCTGTACAGAAATAAGGCCCACAATAACATCCTGTAAAGAGCACATTTCCACCAAAGTTAAATTCCGACTTGTATATACTGTATTAACTAACTTTACTAGTCTATTGACTGTAAGAATACGAAAAGTAGATAAACTATATAATTGCAAAAGAGAGAAGAACAGACAGGTACGATGTAGGAGAGGTAAGACTCATTGAAAGATGAAAATGCAAATATTCTAATTATGGAAGACACAAAAAACTGGCCAGATTATTTTTTCCACATCTATAAAACACTAAGAATGAGTGTGAAGAACGGACTGGAAAATATTCCTTCAAGGACCAATAGCAAACATCAGAGTGAGTGAAGTTGAGTATATATGCTATAAAGTAAGTAAAAGTAAATAAAGCTGAAGGAAATAGAAATGACGAAAGCACCGGGAAACCTTGGCCAAAGTTGGTGCACACACCATTGAAATAGAACAAGGATGTAGAGAATACGTCAAGGGACTGCAAAGAATCTTGGATGATTAAATTGAATAAACAAAAAAAGGTGCGTTAAACTGTGAGGACTAGAGAGCAATATAGCTTTTGGAGACTGTATTAAAGATTCTAGAAAGGATAGTAGAAGGAATATGCAGTGTTGATAGATAAACATTATCAGCAGTTAGGGTTTATGAAAGGAAAGAGTACAGTGCATGCTATCATTATAGGAAGATATATCCACGAGAAATGTCTAGAAGGAAACAGGAAAGTTTACATGTGTTTTGTTGATCTTGAAAAGGCGTATTACAGGATACCAAGAAGATTAGCTGTTGGTGATTGAGAAAGAGAAGAGCAACTGAGAAATTTGTTAAGTTTAGTGCTCCAGTGCTGAAGAGGGGAGGCCCTTCGTTTGATGTAGTGCATCCGGAGAACTATGCAAGGAGCACTGTTGACATTACTTACTTTCGAGACAAGTTTAAAGGATTTAAAGGCCGCTCGTGAATGGCAGAGACAAGGGACAGTGGCATTGCCCTATCGAGCAGGACAATGCCATAGAGACTGACCATATATGCATATCATCAGCGCCCAAGCACCCTCTCCTCCTAATCTAGGACCAAGGAGGGCCAAGCAATGGGTACTATAGGCTCCCCCAAACTCCCCATCCTTAGCTCACAAGGATGTTAGGTTGCAGCGACTAAATGAAATAAAGTTTAAGCGGGACTCGATCCCCAGTCTGACGATCACCTGTCAAGAACGTTACCAACAAGCCACCACATCCCTATTTTTATTGACTAATAATTAACGTCATGGTTTCCATAGCTACAAATCTTAAAATAATAATCAAATCCAAAAAATTATGTGGTAACGTCCGAGCGTCTGGGGTTCGAGTCCGGCTCAAACTCGTTAGTTTCTTTGGTCGCTGTAACATCACCAATCCTGTGAGGCAGAGATGGAGAGTTTGGGGGAGCCTATATGTCTATCTGCCGAGTCATCAGCAACCATTGCCTGGTCCTTCTTGGTCCTAGCTTGGGTGGAGAGGGTACTTGGGCGCTGATCATATGAACATATGGTCATGCTCTAGGGTATTGTACTGCTTAATAGGCAATGGCATTGTCCCTTGCCTCTGCTATTCATGAGCGGAAAATAAACATTCTAAAAAAATAAACACCAATCGAAAAAATTTTCTCCAAGTTCATCGAAATCAATCTTCCGTTCTGAAGGCAAACAACAAAACACAAACAACAACAATTTGTTTGTTCCTGCTTTTATATATAATGCATGATTAAAAACAGTCAGAGATTAATATCCCCTCTTGCTTGAGGGTACACTCAGGCACATTATTCTATCTTATTTCTCTTCCTCTTGTTTTTTAAAGTTTTATAATTATATAGGAAAGATTCATTTTAATGTTGTTACTGTTCTTAAAATATTTTAATTGTTCATTACTTTTCTTGTAGTTTATTTCCTTTCCTCACTGGGCTATTTTCCCTGTTGGAGCCCTTGGGCTTATAGCATCTTGCTTTTCCAACTAGGGTTGTAGCTTAGATAGTAATTAGTAATAATAACAACAGGATTTGAAGCTAGAAATTATTGGTGTATATAAAATAGATCTAAACAAACTCAACAGCCTTGGACAGTGATCGTCAAGGACATCAACAATTGTGCGTAATTTGGTAAAAAATAAACAAGCTAGATGTTTACTATAAAAACGGCTAGTTGTGCTGCGTGTGTCTGAGAGAGAGAGAGAGAGAGAGAGAGAGAGAGAGAGAGAGAGAGAGAGATAAATATCAATTGTGCCCTTATAAGAAGCATTACTAAAGACACGTTTAACGTCTTTGTTCATGACAAGAAACATTGAACGCTTGCTAATTCACTGTGGTGGAAATTTTACTACGCATTTGAGATAGTGTTCGATAATTCTTGAATTTTCCATATCATGTTTTATTAGAAAGAATGGTCAAACAATATTATAAAAGTTCCTTACATACTAAATTTTTGGCAGACGAAACACGCAAGACAAAAGAACAAGCATTTTCAGATGTTGAAAGAATATTATTATCATTATTATTATTATTATTACTTGCTAAGCTACACCCTAGTTAGAAAAGCAAGGAAAATAGCCCAGTGAGTAAAGGAAACAAGGAAAAATAGAATATTTTCAGAACAGTAACATTAAAATAAATATTTCCTTTACAAACTATGAAAACTAACAACTCAAGCGGAAGAGAAATAAGATAGAATAGTGTGCCAGAGTGTACCCACAGCAAGAGTTATCTAATTCAAGACCGTGGAAGACCATGGTACAGAGGCTATGGCCCTACCCAAGACTAGAGAACAATGGTTTGATACTTAGAAGACCTGCTTATCATAGCTAAATATGAGTATTTTCAGTTGGTCGAAAAAAATAATAAAAGTTGTTAGATTTCGAATAATGTCTCAAATTCCTGTGCATTACTAAATTTCTGGTGGCAATTTTACCATCTTTCACAATACTCTCAAAAATAGGATAGATCTTTTATTTCTTTCCCGTGTGTGTAACCAGATTCTTGATTGACACAGGAACATCAAAGATAATCAATCAATGTATACCTAGAAATTTCTAAAAATAAAATTTCAGCGTGACTGGCCCTACAAAAAAAAAAAAAAAAAAAAAAAAAAACGTTTTTATGAACAATTATTCCAGAATAAAATTTCAGCGTGACTGTCATACATAGACATATTTTTATGAACAAATATTTGAGAATAAAATTTCAGCGTGACTGGCACTACAAAAAAAAAAAAAAAAAAAAAACATGTTTTTATGAACAAATATTCGAGAAAAAAAAATCAGCGTAACTGGCACTACAAAAAACACATTTTTTTATAAACAAACATTCGAGAAGAAAAATCAGCGTGACTGTCATACAAAAACATTTTTATGAACAAATATCCGAGAAATATTCGAGATAATTCCTCGCTTTGTAAGACATGGCAAGCGTTCATACCCGTTCAATCTTGGCACCAAGAACCCATTCCTTCGTCTCGAGAAACACGTTAGGAAGCATAGCTCCTTTGGTTGTTAGAGGAAAGCACTGAAATACTCTAAGATCAGTTCGAATCTCTTTAACTACTTTCGTTTAAGCTCGTCTGTTCTCGAATTGGAATGCAAAGCATGTTCGTTAGTAGTACTGAATGTATGGAACGCAAAATATTCGTGATATTGTATATCAAAAGTGTATGCATGCTTTTAGGTATTTTTATAAATACATGGTGTAAAGTATTCATTGGAATCTATTTACATGTTCGTACTGGTATCATATGTATGGAAACCTTCACGAAATTGCATATTAAAATTGTATTTCAAGCTTTTATGCAATGTTATATAAATTTATATATATATATATATATATATTACATATATATATATATATATATATTATATATCTAACCCTCGTGATATATATATATATTTATATATATCACTAACACTCGTGATATATATATATATATATGTGTGTGTGTGTGTGTGTGTATTATCTATATTAATAATATAGTACAGAAAACAAGACATCACTAATTTTCAACATACTGTACATAAACGCAAGCACTCAAAGTATGTCTACAAAGCATACAACAATTCAAAGATTCACGCAGAAGCCAAACCCTGCATTGCAAGAAACCAGTGACTTCGTTCACTACAGAAACCTCTAGTTTTTTCTCATTCTTGGCCACACTTTCACTCTCCGTCCTGTAAATGAGCAAAGAAAATGTGGCAGTGGGCGTGGAGCAACTGTGATTTAAGGTTGTCATGCCGGGAATCTGCTGTCAAGTGTTCGATAGTTATGAATGGAGTATTACACATATACAGAAGGTCCTCGACTTACGAACATTCAAAGATACAAAACCCATACATGTCCTAAACTAACAAACTTTCGACTTACGAACACTCGGGGATATAAACACAAATACAACCGAATATAACAAAGATGAAGAAAGATTAATAGAGCAATATTATATAAATTAATACTGTACGCAAAACAACATTTATAATAACTTGATATCTATTTCATATGAAACCAGTCTATTTACTGACTTTTGTACCTGGAAATGGGGGTACAGGTAAGGCCTATCCTAGACCAAAATGTAACAAAATTCGACTAATAAACCTCTTCTTGGAACTTAAGTATGTAAGTTACCTTCTGTACGGACCCACAGGACGTATGGTAAGAATTGTGTCAGAAGTTTTCTTGCTTGAGGGTACACTCGGACACACTATTCTATCTTATTTCTCTTCCTCTTGTCTTTTAGTTTTTATATAGTTTATATATGAAATATTTGTCTTAATGTTGGTACTGTTCTTAAAATATTTTATATGAATTGTAATTACTTTTCGATATTTACTTTCCTCACTGGGCTATTCTCCCTGTTGGATCCCTCGGGCTTATGGCATCCTGCTTTTCCAACTAGGGTTGTAGCTTAGGGCAAGTAATAATAATAATAATAAAATAATAATAATAATAATAATAATAATAATAATAATAAGAGGATGAAAAAATAACTTGAGAAAGGTTATATTCAAAATATCAATAAATGAATGAATAAGAACTCTACTTGGTCGAATATTTCGCTCGCCAGTGTGCTATGTAACACTTCTAAAGACGAAACACCATGAAAAACTAACTAAGTTAATGTAAATCATCAATTAGAAAAGAGGAAATGATAACACATTACTCGTAACACATAAACAGTCACTTAAACAACATAAACATTATAACTAATGTAAATATCAACCACAATGGCATTTAAAATCGAATTCTACCTTTGGGAATGTATATCCAATTGAATTCATTTATGATACCAGCTTCAGGCTGGACAGAGATTCGAACCTATGCCTCTTAGCTGAAATCATGCCTGCGAGGACTCTTCTAATCGAGCTATCAAGAGTGTGTCAGTGATATATATATATATATATATACACGCATATATGTGTATATATACGCATGTATATATACATATATATATATTTATATATATATACGCATATATATGTATATATAGGCTATGTGTGTATATATATATATATATATATATTTATACATTTATACATTTATACATGTATATATATATATATATATATATACGCATATATGTGTATATATACGCATGTATATATACATATATATATATTTATATATATACGCATATATATGTATATATAGGCTATGTATATATATATATATATATATACATATACATATACATTTATACATGTATATATATATATATATATATATGTTTATATATATATATATATATATATATATGAAAACTAATATTCCCCACATCAATAAACGCTCAAAGTCTGAA
The DNA here is from genome assembly GCF_036898095.1 of Palaemon carinicauda. Taxonomy (NCBI): domain Eukaryota; kingdom Metazoa; phylum Arthropoda; class Malacostraca; order Decapoda; family Palaemonidae; genus Palaemon; species Palaemon carinicauda. The sequence goes on from NC_090734.1 coordinate 132,503,312, forward strand.
AGTTGGTTTAGAAAGCCAGACGTACCCCCAACCCGATAATGGCAAATGCAAGCTGAATCTACAACAAGGTTGATTAGAAAGTTGCCATGCTGTACACAAGACAGAAGGGTGGGTGGGATCAAGATATTTTTGCATCTGCAAAATATGAAGTTTAATGACAATGCCAAATCTATTAATAACTATATGTGTTTACTCTAACATTACTGTACCATAGAACAACAAATGCAGATGGTTGAAGTCCACTGCAGGACAAAGGCCTCAGACATTTTAATTCTTGCCTAGGGTTGGGCTAGTTATCATCACTACGCTGGCAACTGCGATACAATATATGAGCTAATTATCCTCGTATTGATCCAGTATTGTTTGAAAGCTAAATACAAGCAAATTCATTTCTCAAGACAAGCTAATATCTTCCCTTTCAACTCACGAGTTTTGGCATTCCCACATACTGTACACAAACACACACGCCTTATCACGCGGCTAGCGAGATAACACGAAACTACATAGACATAATATCGAGGACGGATTTCTCATGCAATAACTTGTATATCACAGATCTTAAATTGTCTCGACAGTGTTCTGGCTGTATATTTGACAGCCATTTTCGATGAAATATATCTTTCAATTATATTCTGGGAGGGCAAGAAATTACCCAGGCCCCAGCACAAGGTTATGCTTCAATAAGTGCTTTAGAAGAAATACCGCTTGAGGATAACCTTAACCTCGTTAAAAACGGTTAAATTTATAAAACTTCGCGGAGAGAGAGAGAGAGAGAGAGAGAGAGAGAGAGAGCACTCACTCACCTACAGGTTCCACATGAATGAGGTGATCTGTTTGTAAGAGAGAGAGAGAGAGAGAGAGAGAGAGAGAGCACTCGCTCACCTATAGGTTCCACATGAATGAGGTGATCTGTTTGTATGTGAGAGAGAGAGAGAGAGAGAGAGAGAGAGAGAGCTCACCTACAGGTTCCACATGAATGAGGTGATCTGTTTGTAAGAGAGAGAGAGAGAGAGAGAGAGACTCACTCACCTACAGGTTCCACATGAATGAGGTGATCTGTTTGTGTGTGTGAGAGAGAGAGAGAGAGAGAGAGAGAGAGAGAGTGAATGCAAAGAAAAATAGACATATGATACATAGGTCTAGTGTGATAACACACAAGCCTACCAAGCAAAAGACATCCCAGGAGTTATTCTGAGGGAGGGCGAAGGATAGGCCTAGATGCCCGTCGATAGACTGGCTATGTTCTGAAACCCCTTTTGTGCAGTGGGGGTGGGGTGTGAATGGCGAACCTAATCAATGAACGGCATATGTGGAACTCAACCATTATGGAAAACAGCATCCCAAAGAGAAAAGAGTGTTTGCCAGCCCACATAGGCCTATCATGGTTGTTATACACGACACACCATGTTCTGCCTTCGGTCTAAAGTAAATGAGAGAGAGAGAGAGAGAGAGAGAGAGAGAGAGAGAGATGAAATTGCCTGCAAGCAGTGGTAAAAACTTTCATCTATCCTTCTCTTCGTATAAACTGCTGAATGCAAATAGACAGGTTATAACAACGTATGGGAATATTAATTAATATTCACCAAGGACAAATATAACATGCGGTTGTTGATACTTGAAAGATGACAAAGATTTGTTAAAACTCAAATCATCTGAATCATGCTACTCATACGTGAGGAAAACAGCTGTAATTACGTCTACTCTCTCTCTCTCTCTCTCTCTCTCTCTCTCTCTCTCTCTCTCTCTCTCCCATTGAAGCAAGCTACATACAGCAAGTCAAGGTCAACAGAATAACCACTAAATGCTGTCCACAAAAGAAACTATTATGACCACATCTGTCACTAGTTCCACTTAACAGTAAAGCTTACTCTTTACTGTAACACCACTGACTAAATAAAGTACAGTAATTTTTCCATATATTAAAGTTCCCTTTTAAAAGGTATTTTATAATTTCTTCTTCTATTCTCAATACTACTGTACTTTTTTAGAACGATTTATTGTTAATTTGTTCTCTTCATTTATTTATTTCCTTTTTTCCTTTCCTCATTGGGCTATTTATCCCTATTGGAGCCCCTGGGCTTATAGCATCTTGCTTTTCCAACTAGGGTTGTAGCTTGGATAGTAGTAATAATAATAATAATAATAATAATGGATTCTCGTCACATTGTGCGATAATATATATACATTGATCTCCGTAACACTTGAAAATGAGATAAGGCCTTTACCGTGAAATGCGCAGAATCGTAACATTCAATATTATTTATTATTACAAATCCAGTTGACACTGGTGCTGTGAGAAACTTGACATTTGCACCGTGTGCCTGTCTGTGTCTGCGAGGAAATGAACAGTCTTATGTCGTTTTTTACTTTGATTTCGTCATTATTATTATTATTACTTGCTAAGTTACAACCCTAGCTGGAAAAAGCAGGACGCTTTAAGCCTAAGGGACCCAACAGGAAAAATAGCCCAGTGGGGAAAGGAAATAAGGAGCAACTACATAACTACAGTACCAATTTTGACCTAACTTGGAGGTCATGGTAGGTATGCCCCATGGATGAATCTGTAACATTTTGGATAACGTACATCAAAGTACAAATGCGCAGCAGTAATTTGAAAAAAATTCTTAATGTCTAGAAAATGGCAAATATATTGTTGCTTATTTTTTTTTTTAACAGCATTAAGCAAAAATCTACTGGACCAATTTCAACGAAACTTGGTTGACATGTGGGGTATGACCCAAGGACAAATCTATTAACTTTTGAAGAAAATACAAATATAAGCACGCAGTGGAGTTAAGGGCAAACACAAGACTGCTTTGCATGGTGAATGCATGCTCTCTACCCAGTGACCCTCTAGTTCATCATACAAAATAGTGTCTCATTGTGTCCTGCTAATTTGTTTATCTTCAATTTTTTTTTTAATCAAGTTGTAATTCCCAAGTTTGACATTGGACTGTCACGTGTTGGACATTCAACAATCATTTATCTCCTTATCTATGTCACCCAAAATAGTTCCAAGTAGTTTTACACTGTAGTTCAATTTCTTTCCCTAGGCCTAATTGTGTATCACTGCAGTTTTTTTTTATTTTATCTTTCTCATTCTGATAGTGATTTAGCTACTTTACTTAAATATTTTTTTGCTCTCTCTCTCTCTCTCTCTCTCTCTCTCTCTCTCTCTCTCTCTCTCTCTCTCTCTCTCTCTCTCTCTCTCTCTATAAAACGATTGACTATTGCAAGATATCGTGTCAGTGAAATTATATGAAAACTTTATTAATGCCAGACTCTTTAAGCCTAAATGTTTGATAAGTATTACTTTTTCTTATATACTGAATATTTATTTCCCTTATGATTTATAATATATATAAATATATAAATATATATATATATATATATATATATATATATATATATATATATATATATATATATATATATATATATAATGTTATAATGGAAATAAATATAAGAAAAGTTAATGCTTATCCAACATTTAGGCTTAAGAGTCTGGCACTAAAAATTTTTAATACATTTACACTGACACGATATCTTGCAATAGTCAATCGTTTTTAGGCCTATGTAAAGAAATTGAACTACAGTGGATAAACGAGTATCAACAGATTAGTGTAAATCAACTTAGGACTCTCTCTCTCTCTCTCTCTCTCTCTCTCTCTCTCTCTCTCTCTCTCTCTCTCTGGGTTAGCTACTGCAATGTAATTGTTCAATAACCACTTTCCCCTTGGTAGGGGTAGAAGACTCTTAAGCTGCGGTAAGCAACTCCTCTAGGAGGACACACTAAAATCAAACTATTGTTCTCTAGTCTTGGGGAGTGACATAGCCTCTGAACCATGGTGTTCTCATGTCTTGGGTTAGAATTCTCTTGCTTGAGGGTACACTCGGGCACGCTGTCCTATCGTATTTCTCTTCCTCTTGTTTTGTGAAAGTTTATTATAGTTTATATAGGAAATATTTATTTTAATGTTGTTACTGTTCTTAAAATATTATGGCATCCTGATTTTCCATCTAGGGTTGTAGCTTAGCAAGTAATAATAATAATAATAATAATAATAATAATAATAATAATAATAATAATGTGGCCTCATAACGTCAACGACTACATGTTATCTTTAATCAAGTTTATATGCATCACATACACAAATGAATCGAACAGTAAATATGAAATATCCATATCATCAAAGCTTATTTGAAACGACATTAGTGATATTCAATCAATCTTTTCATAACAATACAGGTAATTAAAAGTACGCTAAATACAAGACTTGGTTATAAATAAACGTAGGCCTACTGGTAATAATGATATTCACATTAAATAGCTTTAAATAAATAAGCTATGAGAACTAATGGATATGAATTATATTCAATTAGATCTTTTCATAACAATAAATACATGTAATTAAAGGTAAGCTAAATACACGATGGTTATAAATAAACGTAGGCCTACTGGTGATACTGAAATTCACTGTTAATAGCTTTAAATAAATAAACTATAAGTAATGGTAATTAAAAAAAAAAAGAGGAAACTGCATATGTACTGATCAGTAAAATATTACAAACACCCCTACCTATCAATCTACTGGACTGGTGTTCGAGACATACTTAGGCTCAATACTGTCTTGTTGTGTCTGCAACCTCACCATCCTTGAGAGCTAAGGATGTTGTGTTGTGGGTGAGCCTATAGGTCTACTTGCTGAGTCATCAGGAGCAATTGCCTGTTCCTCCCTGGTCAAGCTTGGGAGGGGAAGGTGCTTGGATGCTGATTATGTGTACATAGGGATATTCTCTTGCTTCTGCCATTCACGAGAGACATTTAAACCTTTAAACTAGATCTAGTTTTTATAGTTAACATATTAAATATTTATTTTAATGTTATTTCTGTTCTTGAAATGTTTTATTTTTCCTTGCTTCCTTTCCTCACAGGGCTATTTTCCCTGTTGGAGCCCCTGGCCTTTATAGCATCCTGCTTTTCCAACTAGGATTGTAGCTTAGCAAGTAGTAGTAGAAGTAGTAGTAAAGGGCTAGTCTCTTGGGCATTGACATTTTACCTTGCTTCTGCCATTCATAAACGACACTTAAACCTTCATACTGGATCTACATGAGAACATTAACAGCTAGTAGTAGTAGTAGTGGTAGTAGTAGTAGTAGTAGTGGTAGTAGTAGTGGTAGTAGTAGTAGTAGTAGTAGTAGTAATAGTAATATAGGGCTAGTCTCTTGGGCATTGACATTGTACCTTGCTTCTGCCATTCATAAACGACACTTAAACCTTCATACTGGATCTACATGAGAACATTAACAGCTAGTAGTAGTAGTAGTGGTAGTAGTAGTAGTAGTAGTGGTAGTAGTAGTGGTAGTAGTAGTAGTAGTAGTAGTAGTAATAGTAATATAGGGCTAGTCTCTTGGGCATTGACATTGTACCTTGCTTCTGCCATTCATAAACGACACTTAAACCTTCATACTGGATCTACATGAGAACATTAACAGCTAGTAGTAGTAGTAGTGGTAGTAGTAGTAGTAGTAGTGGTAGTAGTAGTGGTAGTAGTAGTAGTAGTAGTAATAGTAATATAGGGCTAGTCTCTTGGGCATTGACATTGTACCTTGCTTCTGCCATTCATAAACGACACTTAAACCTTCATACTGGATCTACATGAGAACATTAACAGCTAGTAGTAGTAGTAGTGGTAGTAGTAGTAGTAGTAGTGGTAGTAGTAGTGGTAGTAGTAGTAGTAGTAGTAGTAGTAATAGTAATATAGGGCTAGTCTCTTGGGCATTGACATTGTACCTTGCTTCTGCCATTCATAAACGACACTTAAACCTTCATACTGGATCTACATGAGAACATTAACCGCTAGTAGTAGTAGTAGTAGTCTTCCCTTCACCGGAAACTACGAATTACCAACATTACGGTATACTACGTAACTTGAGAACTGGGCAGCCCATTTTCAAAGGACTGTCGTCCATCTTAGAGTTCATATATGGACATAATGACAGTTCCAGAGTTATCTAAGTTACGAATGGACTTAAATTAGATAAATTAAAATGGGCATTCATTGTTCGTAGTTAAAATCTAAAGGACCGTTGACTTAAAACGCAGCCTCCAAGTGGAAGTTTAAGTGACGTAAATAATGGACAATGAAGATCTCCGATGCTTGATTTAAACCATTTGAATATTTGAACGAATTGATGAAATTATTTGTGATTACCTATCAATTGTGTTACGTCAACGAAGAATATGTTACACTTAAAATTGATTCTCTCTCTCTCTCTCTCTCTCTCTCTCTCTCTCTCTCTCTCTCTCTCTCTCTCTCTCTCTCACACACACACACACACACTACACTTACTGACATGTCTTGAGAGAGAGAGAGAGAGAGAGAGAGAGAGAGAGAGAGAGAGAGAGAGAGAGAGAGAGAGAGAGAGTGTGTAAATATCAACCACAACCGGGAAATTCAAGCTTGAATATATATATATATATATATATATATATATATATATATATATATATATATATATATATATATATATATATATATATATAAATATATAAATATATATATATATATATATATATATATATATATATATATATATATATAAATTTCTACCTCATACTTGGGATCGAACGCTAGCCCCTTCTAATGAAAGGCCAGGTCGAAACCAACCATGCCACGACCTGGCCTTTCATTAGAAGGGGCTAGCGTTCGATCCCAAGTATGAGGTAGAAATTTATTTCTATTTGAACACGATGTTGTGTTGATATATATATATATATATATATATATATATATATATATATATATATATATATATATATATATATAAATATATATATAAATATATATATATATATATACATATACATATTACTACATATATAAATATATAAATATATACACAAACACACATTATATATATATATATATATATATATATATATATACACGACCGGTGCATGCACAACAACCACAATGTATGGATACAGAAGGGAGAGTAACACACCCCTATGAGGTTTCTGTTCCACTTTTAAGGTGGGTCACGGTGGAGCCCTTGAGGGAACAGTACACTTGTATATAGTCTGTTCTATATTTACGTTTACAACAACTCTCGTATTAATAAAAACAGTTGTAGTTGTACGAAACCAGGATTAATTTACGTATACGTGAGGTTATTTATAAAACTAAGAGGTTATATTTAATGATAATAGGAACGTAATCAAACCAAATATAATGATATAGTGTTTTTAGCATAATTTTAAGGACATTGTCCACTTCTACTATTATTATTACTAGCCAAGCTACAACCCTAGTTGGAAAAGCAAGGTGCTATAAGCCCAAGGGTTCCAATAGGGAAAACTAGCCCAGTGAGGAAAGGAAATAAGGACATAAGTCATTCTAAAAAACAGTAACGACGTCAAACAGATAAGTCTCAAACAGCTGTGCCAGATTTGACCAAGATATGTTAGCGGGACGAAGGTTTTAAAACTAGTTCTTACCCTTTTCCTCCCCTATTCCCGTAAAATCACAACCATGAAATAGTGAACCCACTATCCTTTTTCATACACCTGTTTGACAACATAATTTTCACAACCTAACCAGGATTAAAATTTTCTTTACCTTTGTTCGCTGCTTCGTGGCTCACTTCGAACACCCATCGGTTCTCCTGCGCTGCTGTTTCTCCTCGGTCCAGATGCTCTAAGTTACGGATGCTGTCAACGCGATAAAACCTTTTCGAAACACGAGACATGATTTTCCAGTTGTGTCGGAGAAAAGTTGAACACACGCACTTTCAATGGTAGCTGCCGGCACACTATCTCTGGAGATTGAGATGAGAGCAGGGTTGCCAGATTATTTCGACTGAATTATCGTACATGAGCCCTAAAATTGTCGTTTTTCAACCAAGATTATCGTACACAGTTTCAATATAATTATTAGGGTGTTACATGATTGACTTATTTCAAAAGATTTTAGTATAATTGTTTAATTAAACCCACACACACCTACATTGTTTATACCTTAGGTATGTATCGTACATCGTACCGGACCCAAAATAATCGTACACGTACTATAATTATCGTACGAATGGCAACCCTGGATGAGAGAGTCATCTGGCGGCCGTGTCCGTAACTGTGCGCTAGTTGCCAAAAGTCGCCAGTTGAATAAGAGTTATTTTTAGAAAGCAGCATTAAAATAATATGTATTATTCAACATTTATGAATAATAGATTAATATATTCGATATGATTTAGCTGTATATGAATGAATATCATAACATTGATGAGTATGAGCAATTTAACAAAAATCATCCTGCGTACGTTTGACCTTGGGAAGCTTATCGGACGTCTCCGGGATGGTAATTTTATCCCTTTGATAAAACAGAAAGCTTCTAAAAAATCAATGGAAGGTATTTTGGAAGCTTTGAAATTGTGCCTAATTAAAGCATTGTTAATATCCTCACTAGACCAAATGCTGTCATTTCCTCCATTGAAAAGTATCTCTGGTTTTACGAGAGGGTGATGTAATAGATGACGCCATATCTGTAGTAACATCACAGGGGTGTGTTTATAGTACGATTTATTAATAAATGTTTCGCTACAATTTGCTTGAATGTATGATATATATTACGATAATACTTGATTAATAAATTTACTTCTTATGGTTAGCTTTAAATTTCTCTTATTACAACAGCACTACTGTTTAATAACACTTTTGTTAAAGTTTTTATAGTTTATATAGGAGATATTTATTGTTGTTACTCTTCTTAGAATATTTTATTTTCCTTTTTTCCTTTCCGCACTGAGCTATTTTCCCTGTTGGAGCCCCTGGGCTTATAGCATACTGCTTTTCCAACTAGGGTTGTAGCTTAGTAAGTAATAATAATAATAATAATATTACAAGCATGGCAGATATCTGCACATAACGTTTATATCCAACCTCACGTAGATATAAAGAGAATTTTTTTCTTGATGATAAGCAAACGTTTATCTTTTTCTTGATGATAAGCAAACGTTTATCTTTTTCTTGATGATAAGCAAACGTTTATCTTTTTCTTGATGATAAGCAAACGTTTATCTTTTTCTTGATGATAAGCAAACGTTTATCTTTTTCTTGATGATAAGCAAACGTTTATCAGTGGCAAGGTTATCAGAAGAGATCAATAATCCTG
>NC_090734.1:132517481-132527481 GCF_036898095.1 Palaemon carinicauda
AAATACACGCGCTCCTATCAAAACATAACCTTCGCAATGAAGTTGGTGAGGGTGAAGATAATACTTTTGGAGTAGACCCTCATTTAGGCAAGTTTCATTGAAGATGACCACTGCCTCAGTAGCGTTGATTTTGCAGTTGGGCTTTTCTATTGCTCGTTTTCATCTGTCGTCAGTACCGCGTTCTGCCAATAACTGTGTTATGTTAGTCATTGGTAGGGAAGAGCAAAATGTATAGAAAAAATGTATAATTTTACTAAACCAGACTTGTCAAGATAGGTGCAATAAAGTCAGGCTGCTATGCTTTATGAGAGATCCCCAAGTGTCTCCTCTCATTGTCAGGCAAAGTCTGGCTAAAGAGTGGTGAGCAGGCTACTTAAATATGCCATGGTTAGCTTGTCACATCAACCACTGGTTGCTGACTGGTCCTTGTGGTCTGGGAAGGAGCTGCTCTCCCATTGGCTGAGACGCTCAGCAGGAGAGGCTCCGTCATAGTCTGCCCGGTACTCAGCTCATAATTGTCGAAGTTGGGTAGGCCCCACCACGGCTCCCAGAGGGGAGCGCTGATTAGCCAGCAAGCTACTTGAGTGGGGCTCAGAGTCAGGCAAACTTTACAGCCACGCAGAGTCTGGATCCCGGTGTCCAAAGCTGATTGCTGATTGGCTGAGGTGCTCGCCAGGAAAGTCTCAGTTGCAGGCAATCTGCCGGGCCGCTCATAATCATTGCCAACAATGATGGCGACAGTGATGAGTGGCTGGGCAGATTGCCTGCTACTGAGACTTTCCTAGCAAGCACCTCAGCCAATCAACAAGCACCTCTGGACTCCCAGGACCCAAACACTGAGTGGCCAAACAGCTTGCCTGACTCCAAGCCCCGTTCAGGCAGCACGTTGGCTAATCAGAGCACTGTTCTGGGAGCTCCAGCAGTGCCTACCCAAACCTTGACTCCACCTAACTTCGAAGATTGTAGCGGAGTAGTGGCCAGACTATTAATGGGGCAGCATTTCCTTCCCAGACTACGAGAACCAATCAGTGACCAGTGGCTGATGTGAAGAGTTAACCACGGCGTATATAAGGAGCCTGCGCCTCATCCTTTGGCTAGACCTTGCCTAATGATGTGAGGAGACAATCTGTGACTTCTCATGATGAGTAGTAGCTTTACTTTATTGTACCTATCTTAAAAAGTTTACTTTTAGTAAAATTACAGATTTTTTTCTATGCATTTTGCTCTTCTCTACTGATAACTAACAATGCACAGATACTGGCAGAATGCAGTACTGACGAAAGAAGAAAAAATTTGAGATAAAAAACTCAACTGGAAAATTAGCGCTACTTAGGCAGCCATTATTTTTAATAATAATAATAATAATAATAATAATAATAATAATAATAATAATGATAATAATAATAATAATAATAATAAAATATTTTATTTTTCCTTGTTTCATTTGCTCTCTGGGCTATTTTACCTGTTGGGACCCTGGGCTTATAGCATCTTGCTTTTCCAACTAGGGTTGTAGCTTAGCAGGTAATAATGATAATAATAATAATAATGACAGTCATATAGGTCATGATGCCCTCGATGAGGCTAGTATGAAGGTTAGGTTAGGATGAATCTTTGTAATTACAACTGGTGTTTATTACATAGGCTACATTTAACAGGTTATTCATGCCTAAACTTACGACATTTCGTACTTTGGTGTGATTTAGAGCAACCAATCAAACTGCTACCTTACGTGAAACTGGTTTATATGAAATACTTGAAATATATAAAGGAATTTAAGCAACCATAGCATTTCAAAATAGAGAATGATACATTTTTTCATGGGATCCAAATCATTGTCAGGTCGTAGTGAATGGTATTTATTCTGGAATTGCCTTTTCTACGAGACCTAAATGAAGTTCTGGTTTTTTGCTATTCGTAGATACAATAGACACACTAGCGTTCTTCTTTCCCACTGTTATCCCTACATTAAGGGGTCGGTTGCCTGATGCATCCTCTCCAATGCCTTTTATCAAAGATATCCGCTTCCACCAAAGCTACCGATTGCTGCTCGTAAAACTAAAAACAACCCCACAATAAATGCTTTTTATAGCATATCAATATCTCAACCATTATATATCTATGACGGGAGTAATATTTTAGAAAATAATACCAATGTATTTTTTAGTGTCATTCTGTAGAGAAACATGATTAACTGTGCTATTACAACGAGTGACTACTGTAACCATTACAATCTACCAAAAGTGCAATTCAAGAAATTACAAAACATAATAAAGAGATCAAGATTGATAAAAGTCCCGAGAAAGGATTATCCAGTGTAATTGAAGGCAATTAAACTGCTTACCTATTAAAGCTAGAAAGAGCTTAGGATATGTGCAATGACTCACTGAGTTATCAGAACCGGACGTCCAAAATATCGAAGAGAATTGTGATGCACGAGCCAACGAATTGTGTAGAGAATAGTTACAGATAATTTCGAGTTATTGTAGCTAAGATATAGCCCTAAGACTATACAAGTTCCCACTAGACCTCCCTTTCTGAGTGAGGGATACTTTAAACGACGTGAAAAAGTTCTGGGTATCGCCATGATCAGCAAGCTGTACTAGTCAGGGACAACCATACTATGTTTGCTGTGAGCGATCAGACTATTCCCTTAACTGTTCGTTTATATCATATTCCATGTTGGAGTCTTTGTTCTTGTAGCATTCTAATTTTAAAACCAGTGTTGTAGCTTTGCTGATAATAATGAGATTAATAGTAATAATAATGAGAGAGAGAGAGAGAGAGAGAGAGAGAGAGAGAGAGAGAGAGAGAGAGAGAGAGAGAGTCCCTTATATAACTATTCCCTTATATCCTTTCCCTGTTGGAGCCTTTGTTCTTGTAACATATTGCTTTTAAAACCAGGGTTGTAGCTTTGCTGATAATAATGATAATAATAGTAATAATAATGAGAGAGAGAGAGAGAGAGAGAGAGAGAGAGAGAGAGAGAGAGAGAGAGAGAGAGAGAGAGAGAGAAAGAGAGAGAGAGAGAGAGAGAGAGAGAGAGAGAGTCCCTTATCTAACTATTCCCTTATATCCTTTCCCTGTTGGAGTCTTTGTTCTTGTAGCATTTTGCTTTTAAAACCAGGGTTGTAGCTTTGCTGATAATAATGATAATAATAGTAATAATAATGAGAGAGAGAGAGAGAGAGAGAGAGAGAGAGAGAGAGAGAGAGAGAGAGAGAGAGAGAGAGAGAGAGAGAGAGAGTCCCTTATCTAACTATTCCCTTATATCCTTTCCCTGTTGGAGTCTTTGTTCTTGTAGCATTTTGCTTTTAAAACCAGGGTTGTAGCTTTGCTGATAATAATGATAATAATAGTAATAATAATGAGAGAGAGAGAGAGAGAGAGAGAGAGAGAGAGAGAGAGAGAGAGAGAGAGAGAGAGAGAGAGAGAGAGAGTAATAAGATGTAAATATGAGGAAAATAATCTATAATTGAAGGCAAAAAAGCCTTAGAACTGTACGGGAAACCCCATCGAGTCTGTGTTCCAGGTATCCAGTAAAATGCATTCTTAGCAATAAAGAATCCAGGGCGAGGGGGGAGGGGGAGGGGGGAGGGAGGTGGAGAAAAGGGGGGGGGGGAGTTAGTGTTATTCCTCCAATGGGGGAGGCTGACTATAGGTGTGCTTTTGTCAGCGATGTTATAAACAATTTTTACCTCTTCATGACGATTGATTGACTGATTTGGGGTTTTCTGGCATCCTGACATCGAAGATCATTGTAAATAAGATAAAAAATAAATAAAAGAATATTAAATTAAAACTATAAAAGCAAGGATGTCATTTTGAAAGTTAAATACCTTTCAGAAGCCGTGCTTCTGAAATTAAACTAAAAATACCACTAGCATGGTAGGGCATATCATGTCCTAAAGAGCAAATCTTTCTGCTGATTCTCGAAATTTTTGGAAAAAATGGATATAGAAGTGTTATATGAATCCTTTGTCAAACTGTGTTGACAAGAGAATAGTGAGAAATGGTTTCAAGTTATTAGAACCAAGATATATACTGTAGATTCTAGAGTTTTCAGATATGCGACCCCAAGACTATACTAGTATCGAAAGACAAGAAGAAAATACTTTCTTGTTTTCTAAGTGCTTCGATGATGTGGATTTGACAATAAACGAGCAATGTGAGGTGCGAAATTCTGAATGTGTGGGAATGTATATGATAAACTGAATGGGAAGGTCCTGTAGAGAGTAGGGTTCCCCTGCAGTACAGGCTGTAGAGAGTAGTGTTCCCTTGCAGTACAGGCTGTAGAAAGTAGGGTTCCCCTGCAGTAGAAGCTGTTGAGAGTAGGGTTCCCATGCAGTGTAGGCTGTAGAGAGTAGGGTTCCCCTATAATACAGATTGCAGAGAGTATGGTTCCCCTGCAGTACAGGCTGTAGAGAGTAGGGTTCCCCTGCAGTACAGGCTGTTGAGAGTAGGGTTCCCCTGCAGTACAGGCTGTTGAGAGTAGGGTTCCCCTGCAGTGCAGGCTGTTGAGAGTAGGGTTCCCCTGCAGTACAGGCTGTTGAGAGTAGGGTTCCCCTGCAGTGCAGGCTGTTGAGAGTAGGGTTCCCCTGTAGTACAGGCTGTTGAGAGTAGGGTTCCCCTGCAGTACAGGCTGTTGAGAGTAGGGTTCCCCTACAGTACAGGCTGTTGAGAGTAGGGTTCCCCTGCAGTACAGACTGTAAGGAGTAGGGTTCCCCTGCAGTACAGGCTGTAGAGAGTATGGTTCCCCTGCAATACAGACTGTAAGGAGTAGGGTTCCCCTGCAGTGCAGGCTGTAGAGAGTAGGGCTCCCCTGCAGTACAGGCTGTAGAGAGTACGGTTCCCCTGCAGTACAGGCTGTTGATAGTAGAGCTCCCAGGCAGTGCAGACTGTAGAGAGTAGGGTTCCCCTGCAGTGCAGGCTTTTGAAAGTAGGGCTCCCATGCAGTGCAGGCTGTAGAGAGTAGGATTCCCTGCAGTACAGACTGTAAGGAGTAGGGTTCCCCTGCAGTACAGGCTGTAGAGAGTACGGTTCCCCTACAGTACAGGCTGGTGAGAGTAGGGCACCCATGCAGTGCAGGCTGTAGAGAGTAGGGTTCCCTGCAGTACAGACTGTAAGGAGTAGGGTTCCCCTGCAGTACAGGCTGTAGAGACTACGATTCTCCTACAGTACAGGCTGGTGAGAGTAGGGCACCCATGCAGTGCAGGCTGTAGAGAGTAGGGTTCCCTGCAGTACAGACTGTAAGGAGTAGGGTTCCCCTGCAGCGCAGGCTGTAGAGAGTAGGGTTCCCTGCAGTACAGACTGTAAGGAGTAGGGTTCCCCTGCAGTGCAGGCTGTAGAGAGTATGGTTCCCCTGCAGTACAGGCTGTAGAGAGTAGGGTTCCGCTGCAGTACAGGCTGTTGAGAGTAGGGTTCCGCTGCAGTGCAGGCTGTAGAGAGTAGGGTTCCCCTGCAGTGCAGGCTGTAGAGAGTAGGGTTCCCTGCAGTACAGACTGTAAGGAGTAGGGTTCCCCTGCAGTGCAGGCTGTTGAGAGTAGGGTTCCCCTGCAGTACAGGCTGTAGAGAGTAGGGTTCCCTGCAGTACAGACTGTAAGGAGTAGGGTTCCGCTGCAGTACAGGCTGTAGAGAGTAGGGTTCCCCTGCAGTGCAGGCTGTAGAGAGTAGGGTTCCCCTGCAGTGCAGGCTGTAGAGAGTAGGGTTCCCTGCAGTACAGACTGTAAGGAGTAGGGTTCCGCTGCAGTACAGGCTGTAGAGAGTAGGGTTCCCCTGCAGTACAGGCTGTAGAGAGTAGGGTTCCCTGCAGTACAGGCGGCTGTTGAGAGTAGGGTTCCGCTGCAGTGCAGGCTGTAGAGAGTAGGGTTCCCTGCAGTACAGGCGGCTGTTGAGAGTAGGGTTCCGCTGCAGTGCAGGCTGTAGAGAGTAGGGTTCCCCTGCAGTGCAGGCTGTAGAGAGTAGGGTTCCCTGCAGTACAGACTGTAAGGAGTAGGGTTCCCCTGCAGTGCAGGCTGTAGAGAGTAGGGTTCCCCTGCAGTGCAGGCTGTAGAGAGTAGGGTTCCCTGCAGTACAGACTGTAAGGAGTAGGGTTCCCCTGCAGTGCAGGCTGTAGAGAGTAGGGTTCCCTGCAGTACAGGCTGTAGAGAGTAGGGTTCCCCTGCAGTGCAGGCTGTAGAGAGTAGGGTTCCCTGCAGTACAGACTGTAAGGAGTAGGGTTCCGCTGCAGTACAGGCTGTAGAGAGTATGGTTCCCCTGCAGTACAGGCTGTAGAGAGTAGGGTTCCCTGCAGTACAGGCGGCTGTTGAGAGTAGGGTTCCGCTGCAGTGCAGGCTGTAGAGAGTAGGGTTCCCCTGCAGTGCAGGCTGTAGAGAGTACGGCTCCCCTGCAGTACAGGCTGTAGAGAGTAGGGTTCCCCTGCAGTACAGACTGTAGAGAGTATGGTTCCCCTGCAGTACAGGCTGTAGAGAGTAGGGTTTCCCTGCAGTACAGGCTGTTGAGAGTAGGGTTCCCCTGCAGTGCAGGCTGTAGAGAGTAGGGTGCCACTGCAGTACAGGCTGTAGAGAGTAGGGTTCCCCTGCAGTACAGGCTGTAGAGAGTAGGGTTCCCCTGCAGTGCAGGCTGTTGAGAGTAGGGTTCCCCTGCAGTACAGGCTGTAGAGAGTATGGTTCCCCTGCAGTGCAGGCTGTTGAGAGTAGGGTTCCCCTGCAGTACAGGCTGTAGAGAGTAGGGTTCCCCTGCAGTACAGGCTGTAGAGAGTAGGGTTCCCCTGCAGTACAGGCTGTAGAGAGTAGGGTTCCCCTGCAGTACAGGACCAGAAAAGCCTCTCTTAGGCCGGGAGCACACTAGCGACTCTGTGGCGCCACAAAGCCACGCCACGCCTGTAGCGGGGATGAGCGATAGAGAGCCTCAGTCGCTTGCCACAGTCACTAGTTTGCGCGGCAAAACTTGAAAACAATGGAAACCTATGGGAGACCACATCCCCGCCACACGATGCTGTGGCTTTGTGGCGCCACAGAGTCGCTAGTGTGCTCCCGGTCTTAAACTATAGTTAAAATAAGTAAAGATTTACTTTACTTGTGTTGGTTAACATTAAATTTTTATCAAGATAAATAACAATTACCAGAGAAACTTAACTATTTCTCATTGAAATAATTCACTTAAATATTCATTAGATAATGAATCATCAAGTCAGCCGGCATCACCTGACCACGCCCTACGTTTTAGTAATGTTTCTGGCAGAAGAGTGGCACGCCACGTTAATGACACAAACACGAGAAGCATTACAAAAAGTCAGACGCGTCACCTCTCCCTTCGCTAGGATCGCATCTACGTCATGGGTGCAAATCTGCATTTCCTTTGTAGATACAAAGCAAGTCGCTCCTCGCTTTGAAAGAACCTTGGCGTGGCGGTGGTCGTGATACTCTGTACATGGTAATAAAGCAGAGATGATATTCTGTAAAAGGCAGAATTAGGATGTTTACGTAACTCGTAAAATATTTTCTTATAGTGGATAACGCTATAGATTATTATTATTATTATTATTATTATTATTATTATTATTATTATTATTATTATTATTATTAGTAGTAGTAGTAGTAGTAGTAGTAGTAGTAGTTGCTAAGCTACAACCTTATAGTTGGGGAAGTAGGATGATAGAAGCTCGAGACTTCAACAGGGAAAAATAGCCCTGTGAGGAAAGGAATTATTATTATTATTATTATTATTATTATTATTATTATTATTATTGTTGTTGTTGTTATCAGATAAGTTATAACCCTAGTTGGAAAAGCAGGATGGTATAAACCCAAGGGCTCCAACAGGGAAAAATAGCCTAGTGAAGAAAGGAATTATTATTATTATTATTATTATTATTATTATTATTATTATTATTATTATTATTATTATTAGCTAAGCTACAACCCGAGTTGTAAAAGCTGTATGCTAAAAGCTCGAGGCTCCAAGAGGGAAAAATAGGCCAGTGAGGAAAAGAAATAATGAAAAATATAAACTACACAAGAAGTAATGATCAATTGGAATCAAACCCTTCAAGAACAATAACAACACTAAAATATGTCTTACATTATAAAGTTTAACATAAATATGTAAATATATTTGTTTGAATTGCTACTGTAACAACTTGTTAAAAAAAGTTTGAAACTCGAACAAGTGGTTTACTTATAGTTTGCTTGTTGACGTCAGTTCTATTTGGTTGGGAAAAGTTAGTAATTAACCGACTTGTGGTATACGCACTCCCTGGCAAAACCTGTATTATTATTATTATTATTATCATTATTATTATTATTATTATTATTATTATTATTACTTGCTAAGCTACAACCCTAGAGGGAAAAGCAGGATGCTATAAGTCCAGGGGCTCCAACAGGGAAAGTAGCTCAGTGAGGAAACGGAACAGGGAAAAATAAAATATTTTAAGAAGAGCAACAATATTAAAAATAAATATCACTTTATAAACTATAAAAACTTTAACAAAACAAGAGGAAGAGAAATAAGATATAAGATAGAACAGTGTGCCCGAGTGTGCCCTCAAGCAAGAGAACTCTAACCCAAGACAGTGGAAGACCATGGTACAGAGGCTATGGCCTGGATCGTACTTCAAAACAGAAATCCAGCTAAGTACTCATGTGTTAGTTGTTTAATAGTACTCCATATTATGTTGCAAGTAATAGGTCGATTTGTGCTCCTCCTTTTCCATTTGCCTACACAGACACCGAATAGTCTGGCCTATTCTTTCCACATTCTCCTCTGTCCTTATACACCTGACAACACTGAGATTACCAAACAACTCCACTTCACCCAAGGGGTTACTTGTTCAATGGCCGCTTTCCTCTTGGTAAGGGTAGAAGAGACTCTTTAGCTATGGTAATCAGCTCTTCTAGGAGGACACTAAAAATCAAACCCTTGTTCTCTAGTCTTGGGTGGTGACATAGCCTCTGTACCATGGTCTTCCAATGTCTTGGGTTAGAGTTCTCTTGCTTGAGGGAACACTCGGGCACACTATTCTATCTAATTTCTCTTCTTGTTGTTTTGTTAAAGTTTTTATAGTTTATATGGGAAATATCTATTTTAATGTCTCTACTGTTCTTAGAATATTTTATTTTTCCTTGTTTCCTTCCCTCACCGGGCTAGTTTCTCTGTTGGGGCCCCTGGGCAAGCATCCTGCTTTTCCAACTAGGGTTGTAGCTTAGCAAATAATAATAATAATAATAATAGTACATTGCGTCGTTTCTACATCGGTAGCCAGCAGCTCAGCCAAGCAGTTTAATTACTTCTTTCTACTCGCCTTATCATTATTATCATTACTATCAAATGCTAAGCTACAACCCTAGTTGGAAAAGCCCTGTGAGGAAGGGAAACAAGGAAAAATTAAATATGCTTTTGAATGGGATAAGGAATGGATACTGTATTCAGATGATACTGTGGTTATCAGGACTTGTAATGAAAAACTGCAGAAGCCGATGAAAGAGTTTTGAAAGTTTAGAGTAAATATGAGCAAGATTTAGTACTGATTATTAGTATGTAGGGTGGTAGTGTGACGGGCCGAGTGAAGGTTGTGACTCAAAGGCAGTATGAAAGCAACTGAGTGAGTTTATTATAGAACACTCTCCTTTATATACAAAATCTCAAAGCAACAAGAATTTTCATGGTAAAAAAATCGACACTGTTAAAGAGGAGAAAAGCAGACATGTTTATTCTGGTTGTTTTTAGTGCAAGGGAAGAGCGAAGATACAAGCATAATATATACACAAAATGAACTATGTACGATCGTGTGACACACGGTTGGTACAGTAGAATAGAAGTGGTTGATTTATATATTTGGGAGTAAATATAAAAGATGACTGTAAGTTGAAAAACGTGTGTCACAGACTACACCGAGCAAGAAATGTATCAGGATGTATGAAAAGACTAGTGAAAGACTTGTTGTCTGTGGAAGGAAACTACAAGAGAAGTAATTAACAGTTAAGATGAAATATTTTAA
>NC_090734.1:132537481-132544981 GCF_036898095.1 Palaemon carinicauda
ATTCACATGTAACACAGAACATTTGCCAGATGAACTAAGAAAAAATACTTGAAATGAAATCAAGCAACCCCATACAAGAGGAATTTAACCATGAAATTATTTTCATTTTGGATTACCTATAACAAAGAGTTCTCTCTGACGAGTTTAGAATCAGTTGAGATGCTTTTACCCTTTGGTTCAAGTTAAATGTGTGAGGCTAGCTCTTCAGGTATTTTGACCACCTGAAGCAAAGCGCGAAATAGACTGAACCCAGAAAATGACATCAGTAATTCCTTTACAAAAGTATCTCCTCGCATTACTGAAAATATCTAATACCGGTGTTATTATTCACTAAACTGAAGATTTTTGTTAAGTACAGATATATATTCTCCTTATTTTCAACTGAAGGTGTGATTATTCACATGAAATTATTTGATTTATTTCTAGCAGAAGTATGTATTGGTTTATTTGTCTTTTTTTTTTCACCCTGATGAACATTATTTCAGTTATTTATCCTCTCCATTTATTTTCAACCTTATACTGATGTATGAATTTTTTTATTTTCAACAGATATACTTTATATACTTGCCTCAATAATAAACGAAGAAAGGAAGGTTCCACCTACTAAAACAATTTTGTTTTACATTAATCATGTACAAAATTATAGAAATGATGTGGGGGTAACAAGCTTGCCGCTAGCCAGGGTTTTGAAGAAATTGGGGTAATGACCAAAAGTAATTGGGAACCACTGGTATAGGGGGATAGGATAGGTGGGGGAGGGAAAGGAGGGGGGGGGAATAGTGATTTTAGAAGAATTTGGAGGGGAAATTCTTAAAATGAAGTACAGTGGGAGGTAGAAAAGATTGGGGCAGACCCAAATCACCCAGGAGGACATGTCGTTCAATTAATTCATTATGCATGTTGCATAGGATTTTTCATAATTCTGACCATCCTTTATATTCAGAGCTTCCTGGACAATTCCATCCTGTTAGTAATACTAGGCAGGCAGTTAATTCTAATAGCCAGGCCTTCTCCATCATGAGGCTCAATACTACGCAGTACTCTAGAAGTTTCATTCCAGCTGTGACCAAGTTGTGGAATGATCTTCCTAATCGGGTAGTTGAATCAGTAGAACTTCAAAAGTTCAATGTTGCAGCAAATGTTTTTATGTTGAACAGGATGACATGAGTCTCTTTTTATAGTTTGTATATGACATATCTGTTTTGACGTTGTTACTGTTTTTAGAATAATTTATTGTTAATTTGTTTTTAGAATAATTTATTGTTAATTTGTTTTCATCATTTGTTTATTTCCTTATTTCCTTTCCTCACTGGGATATTTTTCCTTGTTGGAGCCCTTGGGCTTATAGCATCTTGCTTTTCCAACTAGGGTTGTAGCTTGGCTAATAATAATAATAATAATAATAATAATAATACAACGCAAACACATATGTATAAGAGTATACTGGTATATCATACATACAATACATACACACATTATATATATGTATATATATATATATATATATATATATATATATATATATATATATATATATACATATATATATATATGTATATATATATATATATATATATATATATATATATATATATATATATCTATATATATGTAGTGTATATATATGTGTGTATATATATATGTATATATATATATATATATATATATATATATATATATATATATATATATATATATATATATATATGTGTGTGTGTGTGTGTGTGTGTGTGTGTGTGTGTGTGTGTGTAGTGTATATATATATATATATATGTACAAGCGACGTGATGAGCTACTCTGCGAAGGGTCGAACCCCGGCTGGTACCTGGCGCATAATGGTTCTCTATAAAACTTTCTAGTTTTCAGACTTTTGTTTATTTCTGGAAATAAATTATCTTCAAGAAAAATAATGAACAATTATAATAAAACACTTTAAGAACAATAACAACAGTAAAAAAAAATACCCTTCATATATTTTATCTTATTTCTTTTCCTTTTGTTTTGTTAAAGTTTTTATAGTTTATATAAGAAATGTTTATTTTAATGTTGTTACTCTTCTTAAAATATTTTATTTTCCTTTTTTCCTCTCCTCGCTGGGC
This sequence comes from Palaemon carinicauda, assembly GCF_036898095.1. Lineage (NCBI taxonomy): Eukaryota > Metazoa > Arthropoda > Malacostraca > Decapoda > Palaemonidae > Palaemon > Palaemon carinicauda. The sequence continues at coordinate 132,539,581 of NC_090734.1, forward strand.
TATTTTCCCTGTTGAAGCCCCTGGGCTTATAGCATCCTGCTTTTCCAACTAAGGTTGTAGCTTAGCAATTAATGATAATAATAATAGGTAATGATAATAATAATAATAATAATAATAATAATAATAATAATAATAATAATTATTATTATTATTATTATTATTATTATTATTATTATTATTATTATTATTATTATTATTATAAGAGTAATTATTATCATTATTATTACTCTTATTATAATAATAATAATAATAATAATAATAATAATAATAATAATAATAATAATAATAATAATAATATAAAAAAACCTTATTTAGGATTGGACTAAAACTTAGATCTTGTACTTGAAGCTAATCACTCAAATTTCGAGCTGGAAATTGGGGGGCTTACCCGGTATACACTCAGAGTGGACCCTGTAATTACCGACCTTACTACCGCTTGTACAACACGGTTATTGGAAACAGATACGGTCAATCAACTCTTTGTAGTCGGCTTAATGTTGACTTGTGAGAAAAAGTTGTAGAGCGATTAAAGATTTTGTTTGACTGTAGAAACTCATTACTCAAAATCATTGACAAATACAAAAGGTATGTGTTCTTCCAATGATTAAGGATTTAAGGATTAGGATTTTTTAGAGATTAGGATTTAAGGATTATGATTTAAGGGTTAGGATTTAAGGATAAGGATTTAAGGATTAGGATTTAAGGATTTAAGGGTTAGGATTTAAGGATCAGGATTTAAGGATTTAAGGATTAGGATTTTTTAAAGATCAGGATTTAAGGATTAGGATTTAAGGGTTAGGATTTAAGGGTTAAGATTTTTAAGGATTTTTAAGGATTTAAGGATTAGGATTTAAAAATTTAAGGGTTAGGATTTAAGGATAAGGATTTAAGAATTAGGATTTAAGGATTTAAGGGTTAGGATTTACGGATTAGGATTTAATGATTTAAGGGTTAGGATTTAAGGATATAATGATTAGGATTTAAGGATTTTAAGGATTAGCATTTAAGGATCTTATTAACTCTAGCGACCCCTCTCGGGGTATGAGAGTACATTACAAAGTATACAAAATTATAATTTGACTTACGATGATAGTGCAAAACTACTACTAATCGCATAGCTATGCAATACTGTAAATATATCATTTTCCCTTTGCCTACATATACACCGAATATTCTGGCCCATTCTTTAGCTATGGTAAGCAGCTCTTCTATGAGAAGGACATTCCAAAATCAAACCAGTGTTCCCTAGTCTTGGGTAGTGCCATAGCCTCTGTACCATGGTCTTCCATTGTCTTGGGTTAGAGTTCTCTTGCTTGAGGGTACACTCGGGCACACTATTCTATCTCATTTCTCTTCCTCTTGTTTTGTTAAAGTTTTTATAGTTTATATAGGAAATATTAATTTCAATGTTGTTGCTGTTCTTTTTTACTGTTCTTAAAATATATACTTTTCCTTGTTTCTTTTCCTCACTGGGCTATTTTCCCTGTTGGGGCCCCTGGGCTTATTGCATCCTGCTTTTCCAACTAGGGTTGTAGTTTAGCAAGTAATGATAATAATATACCCATATATGCCATGTATAATGGAGACGTAAGCCCATATGGACTTGATAAAACTAATGATATATAACTAAAATTGTTCCATTATTATTTTTTACAATAATGCGTACTAGGAAGATGAAGAAGCATTGAATAATTTCTTCTTCTATTTCTTCTACTTCATCTACATCATTTTTTTCTTCTTCTTCTTCTATTTATTTTGTTCTTCTTCTTCGTCTTCTTCTTCTATTTATTTTTTTTTCTTCTTCTTCTTCCTCTTCTTCTTCTATTTCTTTTTTTGTTCTTTCGTTTTCTTCTTCTTCTTCTTTTTCTTCTTCTTCTTCTTTTGCTTCTTCTTTTTCTTCTTCTTCTTTTCTACTATTTCTTCTTTTCTTTTTCTTTTTCTTCTTCTTCTTCTTCTTCTTCTTCTTCTTCTTCTTCTTCTTCTTCTTCTGTCTCCTTTTTTCTTGCTATTTATTTTCTTCTTCTTCTCCTTCTTTTTCTTTTTCTTCTTCTTCTCCTTCTTTTTTTTCATCTTCTTCTTCTTCTTCTACTACTTCATCTTCTACTTCTTCTTCTTCTTCTTCTTCTTTACTACTACTTCCTCATTTTCTTCTTTTTCTTCTTCTTCCTCATCAAATCCTACGAAGTCCTCAAGCACGTTCGCTGCAACAGCGGTGCACTCCATGACTTTCGCGTATAGTCTTCTTATTAGCGAGCCTCACCGGCCAGGCTTTCTCTGCTTTTGAGACCGGAAGCACTCTGCTTTTCCCTTACAGAATATTTAGATTAACTAACTTACCTCCCCACGTACAGAATCTGTCTTGCTTTTGTTCAGTTTTTTTGCCCTGTGGTGTTTACGGACTGTCTTCGTGCAAGAACGGGCTCGACTTGTCGAACCTCCTTGTCAAATGGTTCGAAGAGATGTCGAACGGTTCGTTGAACCCGGTTGTCGAACCCGCTTGTCAAATGGTTCGAAGAGATGGAGTCAGCCACAAATGCATAAGGTTTGTGGACAATGAAGCCCCGCCCACAAAATTCAGGCTAGAACAGACTTTCTTCGAGCCGTTCGACGAACTTGTTCGACAAACAAATACTCCGTTCACACGTTTGAACATTACTTTAAACACTTGCCTGTCGAACCGCGTTCGACCGTGTAAACCAGCCTTTAGATAAGGTATATTGCTTCTTAGAATTCCATGTAAGATGCCAGAGATTAATTATATCATTAGAGAGCTGACCAGATCAAGTAAGGTATTATTTTCTTTTTAAGAGGGGAAGTATTTCTTATTAACTGAAGTTTGAAGCTGATATCTTGGCCTTACTGAAGACACTATATGTTAAGTACTTTGAATTACCATTATATAAGGTAAGTATCTTTATATTTCCATGAAATTGTGCCTCTTCATAGGAGAAGGATACTCCAAATTCAAGCCATTATTCTGTATTTTTATGTTGTGCCATAGCCTCTGTACCATGGTCTTCCACTGTCTTGGGTTAGAGTTTCAAAAATCAAACTATTATCCTCTAGTCTTTGGTAGTGCCATAGCCTCTGTACCATAATCTTCCACTGTCTTGGGTTAGAGTTCTCTTGCTTGAGGGTACACTCAGGCACACTATACTTGTTTCCTTATTTCCTTTCCCCTAAGCTATTTTCCTCTGTTAGAGCCCTTGGGCTTATAACACCCTACTTTTCCTACTAGGGCTGTAGCTTAGCTAATAATAAAAACCTTACAATTTTAGACAAATTTTACTCCTACTATTATGGAAGTCACTTTTTTGGGATATGTTTTTTAATAGGCCTATGCATTGATGAATTGTCTTTTTCTATATTTCCATACTTTCTAAAAGAATTCTTGAGTAGGCAATCATCATATCACAACTACCTTTTCTTTGAAAGATACCTTTGGCCTCGTTAATTACTTTGGTCACTGCAACCTCACCATCCTTGTGTGCTAAGGATGAGGGATTTTGGGGAACCTATAGATCTACCGGCTGAGTCATCAGCAGCCATTGCCTGGCCGTCCCTGGTCTTAGCTTGTATAGAGAGAAGGCTAAGGATAGTGGTTTTTGGGGAACTCATAGGTCTACCTGCTGAGTCATCAGCAGCCATTGCCTGGTGCTCCTTGGTCCTTGCTTGGTTGGAGAGGAGGCTTGGGCAGTGATGATATTATATAAGGTCAGTGTCTAGGGCATTATCCCACTTGATAGGGCAATGTCACTGTCCTTTGCCCCTGCCATTCATGAGTGCCCTTGAGCCTTAAGCCTATTCTTCACTTTGATTATCCGTTCTCTCTAATCTTGGGTGTACAGGAGGCTAGGGCGGTGATGGTATGTATATATGGCTAGTCTCTAGGACATTGTCCTACTTGATAGGGCAATGTCACTGTCCATTGCCTCTGCCCTTCATGAGTGGCCTTTAAGTATTAAGCCTATTCTTCACTTTAAGTATCAGTTCGCTCAAATCTGAAAATAACTACGATGAAAAGGAGTCATTATTAGAAGGGGTCTCATCTTCGTAAAAAAAAAAAAAAAAAAAAAAAAAAAAGGATTAATGGAACGCTTTTTGTAGTAAGCATCTGTCCTCACACTTAAGAAAGGACGAAGAAGATCATTAGAAGACAAGAATTCATATTTTACTCAATACAATATGAACTCTTAAATTACATCATTAGATTCTACAGTGCAAATGGGAGACAAGATTGGCAAAATCTTGACATCATTTCGTGACTTGACGTCAGGAATTTCAGCATTGAATTGTTCGGAATATGATGATATTTTGAAAAAAAAAAAAAAAAAAAAAAAAAAAAAAAATACGCGTCCCGTAGCGTACCTGAAATTGATACCCACAATGCCCTTGCAAACGCAGTTCTTTGAAAAATATAAAAAAAGCAGGAAAATAAGATGCTAATGATGTACACAAATATATTTCTAGTGTTTGGGACGAACTTTCACTGATAATGAAAGAACATGTTGTATGCAGGTGTGTATTACAATTCGACAATTGTATTTATACCTTCAACTATTGACTTCCTTAATCACGAGGCATTTGTTTTCCAACATAAATAGATGGGAGTAGGTAAGCGTTTCTTTTGCATCATTACTGAATTTCTAAGTATCAGATTGCAAAGTGTAGTTGTTGATGGGCACCAGCGTCAATAGAAATGCAAGGTTTGGTGTTCCTCAGGTTAGTGTTCTCTGCCCTTTATTATTATTATTATTATTATTATTATTATTATTATTATTATTATCAAATGCTAAGCTACAACCCTAGTTGGAAAAGCAGGATGCTATAAGCCCAGGGGCCCCAACAGGAAAAATAGCCCAGTGAGGAAAGGAAACAAGGAAAAATAAAATATTTTTAGAATAGTGCTTTGATGTGCTTTGACCTTGAAATCTGGTTTGTTGCATATGCAGATGATGCTACTCTCTTTACACCCATCTTCTGAATGTAGAGCTGTTACTGTTGGATCCCTTGACAGAGATCTTGCTAAAATCATTGGAAGGTGCAAATTATGGGGGATGAAGTTGAACCTTAACAAAACTCAAAGTATGATTGTAAGTAGGTCAAGAATAATGGCTCTTCAGCCTTCAGATCTTTCCATTGATAATGTTTCTTTTACTATATAAAAACCGTTTAGAATTCCAGATGTGATTTTTTATTGTAAATTTACTTTTGAGAAACACAGTCAATCTGTATTTTCTTTTATCTCACAAAAAAACTTGCATTATGAGAAATTCTTTGAAGATTATTGGTGATTATTTAGGTAGTAGGTTGGCCAGGGCACCAGCCGCCCGTTTAGATACTCCCGCTAGAGAGTTATGGTGTCCTTTGACTGGCCAGACAGTACTACATTGGATCCTTC
>NC_090734.1:132552481-132577481 GCF_036898095.1 Palaemon carinicauda
GGGGAATTTATAGCCAAAGGCTTGAAGAATTATCCAAAGCCTTTTCGGGGAATTTATAGCCAAAGGCTTGAAGAATTATCCAAAGCCTTTTCGGGGAATTTATAGCCAAAGGCTTGAAGAATTATCCAAAGCCTTTTCGGGGAATTTATAGCCAAAGGCTTGAAGAATTATCCAAAGCCTTTTCGGGGAATTTATAGCCAAAGGCTTGAAGAATTATCCAAAGCCTTTTCGGGGAATTTATAGCCAAAGGCTTGAAGAATTATCCAAAGCCTTTTCGGGGAATTTATAGCCAAAGGCTTGAAGAATTATCCAAAGCCTTTTCGGGGAATTTATAGCCAATGGCTTGAAGAATTATCCAAAGCCTTTTCGGGGAATTTATAGCCAAAGGCTTGAAGAATTATCCAAAGCCTTTTCGGGGAATTTATAGCCAAAGGCTTGAAGAATTATCCAAAGCCTTTTCGGGGAATTTATAGCCAAAGGCTTGAAGAATTATCCAAAGTCTTTTCGTAAAATTTATATATTCAAAGTTATAAGAATTATAGTTTTAAAGTCTTTTCGTAGAATTATATATAAAGGCTTTGAAGAATTATCCAAAGCCTTTTCGGGGAATTTATAGCCAAAGGCTTGAAGAATTATCTAAAGTATTTTCGTAGAATTATATTCAAAGTTTTGAAGAATTATCCAAAGTCTTAAAGAATCATCTAAAGTCTTTTCGAGAATTTATATTCAAAGTCTTGAAGAATTATCCAAAGTCTTAAAGAATCATCTAAAGCCTTTTCGAGAATTTATATCCAAAGTCTTGAAGAATTATCCAAAGTCTTAAAGAATCATCTAAAGTCTTTTCGAGAATTTATATTCAAAGTCTTGAAGAATTATCCAAAGTCTTAAAGAATCATCTAAAGCCTTTTCGAGAATTTATATCCAAAGTCTTGAAGAATTATCCAAAGTCTTAAAGAATCATCTAAAGCCTTTTCGAGAATTTATATCCAAAGTCTTGAAGAATTATCCAAAGTCTTAAAGAATCATCTAAAGCCTTTTCGAGAATTTATATCCAAAGTCTTGAAGAATTATCCAAAGTCTTAAAGAATCATCTAAAGTCTTTTCGAGAATTTATATTCAAAGTCTTGAAGAATTATCCAAAGTCTTAAAGAATCATCTAAAGCCTTTTCGAGAATTTATATCCAAAGTCTTGAAGAATTATCCAAAGTCTTAAAGAATCATCTAAAGCCTTTTCGAGAATTTATATCCAAAGTCTTGAAGAATTATCCAAAGTCTTAAAGAATCATCTAAAGTCTTTTCGAGAATTTATATCCAAAGTCTTGAAGAATTATCCAAAGTCTTAAAGAATCATCTAAAGCCTTTTCGAGAATTTATATCCAAAGTCTTGAAGAATTATCCAAAGTCTTAAAGAATCATCTAAAGCCTTTTCGAGAATTTATATCCAAAGTCTTGAAGAATTATCCAAAGTCTTAAAGAATCATCTAAAGTCTTTTCGAGAATTTATATTCAAAGTCTTGAAGAATTATCCAAAGTCTTAAAGAATCATCTAAAGCCTTTTCGAGAATTTATATCCAAAGTCTTGAAGAATTATCCAAAGTCTTAAAGAATCATCTAAAGCCTTTTCGAGAATTTATATCCAAAGTCTTGAAGAATTATCCAAAGTCTTAAAGAATCATCTAAAGTCTTTTCGAGAATTTATATTCAAAGTCTTGAAGAATTATCCAAAGTCTTAAAGAATCATCTAAAGCCTTTTCGAGGATTTATATCCAATGTCTCTTGAAGAATTATCCAAAGTCTTAAAGAATCATCTAAAGTCTTTTCGAAAATTTATATCCAAAGTCTTAAAGAATTATCCAAAGTCTTAAAGAATTATCTAAAGCCTCTTCGAGAATTTATATCCAAAGTCTTGGAGAATTATCCAAAGTCTTAAAGAATTATCTAAAGCCTCTTCGAGAATTTATATCCAAAGTCTTGAAGATTTATCCAGTCTTAAAGAATTATCTAAAGCCTTTTCGAGAATTTATATATAAAGTCTCTTGAAGAATTATCCAAAGTCTTAAAAAATTATCTAAAGTCTTGTCGAGAATTTATATCCAAGTCTTGAATAATTATCTAGCCTTTGCGTAGATTTTACAGCCAAAGGCTTGTAGAATTATCTAAAGTCTTTTCGAAGAATTTATATTCAAAGTTTAACGAAATACCTTTATTTACGTCTCATAATACTTAACTCTTCTTTTTATGTTGAACCGGCTGACAAGTCTTTTTTTTATATTTTATATATTCAAGATTATTTTCATGTTACTGAATGTTACTGTTCTTAAAATATTTTATACTAATTGTTCATTACTTCTCATATAGTTTATTTCCCTATTTCCTTTCCTCACTGGGCTATTTTTTTCCCAGTTGGAGCCCTTGGGCTTGTAGCATCCTGCTTTTCCAACTAGGGTTGTAGCTTAGCTAGTAAGAATGATATTAGTAATATTGTGTTTGTCTGTCGAAGTGGGAGTGTCCATTATTGAAGCTTCTGTAACAGAGAAAGATAAGATAGGAGAGATAACGAGTTCCTGATCTCTTCTGTATTTGTGTTCAAGTCGGGTACGAGAGAGAGAGAGAGAGAGAGAGAGAGAGAGAGAGAGAGAGAGAGAGAGAGAGAGAGAGAGAGAGAGAGAGAGAGAGAGCGGACGTTATAGTTTGTCAAAATCTTGTTATTAAGAGAAGTCTCAAGTATCGTGAAGGTTAGTGTTATAGTTTTCCACAAGGTCTATATATCTATAGACCTTGGTTTTTCATTCTGCAAGAGGCGAACTACAATATGCCTATTTATTCTACATTTTATCTATACAGTTTTGTATATGCTTTTAAGAACATTGGCTGGAAGGATATACGGGTTAAAAAGAGTAATTTTTATTCATTTAAGGCCGTTGACTTTGAAATTTTGGGGGTTTTAAAACTTCGATATTTTAAGGGTGAAAAAATATGTATTTTTTTTTTTTGGTAGACCACACTAGGCCTATGTGTTTAACAATCACTTAACCTAATATTTATGCCTCATTCAAATTCGAATGTAATTGTTTTTATATAAAGTAGGTCTAGTATAACCGGTACTTACAAAATAGTTTATATTTTTTCCATGCGTTGACCGTCCACTTAGGCCTATGCATGTTTACTTTGGTGTATATAGGTCTATGCGTCTGTATCAATTTAAGGGACTATTGCGCCTGTAGGTTTTACTTAAACAATTGTAATTTATGTTAGTAGTTACATTTTGAAGTTTTATTATGTTAAACATAGAAACTTGAGGAATTTTGCGCTATTTCTGAAGTTGGGAGTTTCGTGTGTTACAAGGTGTATATGTATATATATGTATATATATATATATTATATATATGTATATATAATATATATATGTGTATATATATTATATATATATGTATATATATGTATATATATAGTTAAATATATATATATATATATATATATATATATATATATATATATATATATATATGTATATATATGTATATATATATATATATATATATATATATATATATATATATATATATATATATGTATATATATATAGTTAAATATATATATATATATATATATATATATATATATATATATATAAATATATATATATATATATATATATATATATATATATATATATATATATATATATATATATTTGAGAACAAAAACGAATAATGGTAGGATTCCAAAGTTCTTTTATAGCCCAAGGTTAAAGAAAGCAAGGACAATGGAAGGGACACAAGGTAGGACATGCAAAGGTTAAAAGGTCAAATAAGCCTAAAGGTCATGTAGTTTTGAGCAATTAGCCATATATTTTGTTTGATAAATGTTTGTCGAATTTAGGCTGATTGCGTGGTCTAATATTTCACGTTTTAAGGATTATTTTCATAGGTATCTTTATAACTTCCAACTTATTTTGGTTGGTGTTTATTTCTGAAAGTTTCTATATACTGTATATCTTCAAGATTGTTTTCTTAAACTATTTATAATGAATTAAGAATATTAGAAATCTTTAAGCTTTTAAGGATGGTGAGTTGATATATTATAATGTAGGCTTAGATAATCACAAAAAAATCTAAAAACAATTAGCCATATAGGCCTAGTTGCCACATAAAAAAGAAAAATCTTTTTTTTTAGGTTCGGCCAAAACCCAGAAATGATACTTGTAGTCCTACCGTTAATATTTTATCCTGATTTGAATCTGATGTAATGAAACAAAGTTATAAGAAAAATCTAGCCACATAGGCCTAGTTTCTGCAAAAAAATCTTTCTTTAGGTTCGACCAAAACCTAGAAATGATACTTGTCGTCCTACAGTTAATATTTTATCCTGACTTTAATCTGATGTAATGGAACAGAATATTCTATGAATAATCTAGCCACATAGACCTAGTTGACACAAAAATCTTTCTTTAGGTTCGACCAAAACCTAGAAATTATACTTGCAGTCCTACGATTTATTAATGGAACAAGAATTCTATGAAAAATCTAGCCACATAGGCCTAGTTGACGCAAAATAAATCTTTCTTTAAATTATATCAAAACCTAGAAATGATACTTGTAGTCCTACGATTTATTAATGGAACAGAAAATTCTATGAACAATCTAGCTACATAGGCCTAGTTGCCGCAAAATTTTTTTTCTTTAGGTTCGACCAAAACCTAGAAATGATACTTGTAGTCCTACGATTTATTAATGGAACAGAAAATTCTAAGAACTATCTAGCCACATAGGCCTAGTTGACACAAAAATCTTTCTTTAAATTCCATCAAAACCTAGAACTGATACTTGGAGTCCTACGATTAATATTACACCCTGACTTGAACCGATGTAATGGCATGTCAAAACTTCAAAGAAATCCCTTTCCTTGGTAACTTCAGTCTGCCTGAGGCTCTTGAAAAGTTTTGCTATTCCCACTTATGTGTTTTTAAGTTTAGCTTCCTACCATTTTTTCAAGGCAGTGAAGTGCGTTCTATAAATACGATTTGATTTTGAATTTTGTGTCGTCGCAACTATTAGGGTCATTGTGATTGATTCATTGATTGATTTAAAGTTTACTGGTATTATTATTATTATTATTAAATGCTAAGCTACAACCCTAGTTGGAAAAGCAGGATGCTATAAGCCCGGGGGCCCCAACAGGGAAAATAGCTCAGTGAGGAAAGGAAACAAGGAAAAATAAAATATTTTAAGAATAGTAACAACATTAAAATAAATATTTCCTATATAAACGATAAAAACTTCAACAAAACAAGAGAAAGAGAAACTAGATAGAACAGTGTGCCTGAGTGTACCCTCAAGCAAGAGAACTCTAACCCAAGACAGTGGAAGGCCATGGTACAGAGGCTATAGCACTACCCAAGACTAGAGAACAATGGTTTGATTTTGGAGTGTCCTTCTCCTAGAGGAGCTGCTTACCATAGCTAAAGAGTCTCTTCTACCCTTACCAAGAGGAAAGTAGCCACTGAACAATTACATTGCCGTAGTTAACCCCTTGGGTGAAGAAGAATTGTCTAGTAATCTCAGTGTTGTCAGGTGTATGAGGACAGAGGACATCTAAGGTCATTGACGCCGAAGGGATCATTGTGAGACAATGGATATAAATGACTGTTATCGTTTTGAAGTCATTGGTACTTTAACTTGCGTGTTCAATATTCACAATGATCTTAGTTTAACCTTTCTTGTAAATCATTTGGTATGTTGTAGCCTCTTCGGTTAATGATGATCATCACCATGATTATTTGTGGTAGCTTGTTAAATACAAAATATTAACAAAGACACATAGGCCTAAATGGAATAGCCAAATGTTAATGATAACTCTGCTTAATTATAATTGGAACATTATTATTATTATTATTGTTGTTGTTGTCGTTGTTACTAGCTAAGCTATAGTACAACCCTAGTTGAAAAAGCAAGATGCTATTAGTCCAATGGCACTAACAGGTACATTCTGGCACTATTCTATCTTATTTCTCTTCCTTTTATTAAAGTTTTTGTAGTTTACATAGGAAATATCTATTTTAATGTTACTCTTCCTCGAATATTTAATTTTTCCTTGTTTCCTTTCCTCACAGGGCAATTTTTCCCTGTTGGAGGCCTTGGGCTTATAGCATCCTGGTTTACTAACTTGGGTTGTGGCTTAGCAAGTACTAGTAGTAATAATAATAATAATAATAATAATAATAATATTGCAACTGGCTTCTTCTGCCTTGCTTCCTTTCCTCACAGGGCTATTTTTCCCTGTTGGAGCCCCTGGGCTTGTATCATCCTGCTTTTCCAACTTGGGTTGTAGCTCTGCAAGTAATAATAATAATAATAATAATAATAATAATAATAATAATATTTAATTTTTCCTTGTTTCCTTTCCTCACAGGGCTATTTTTCCCTGTTGGAGCCCCTGGACTTGTATCATCCTGCTTTTCCAACTTGGGTTGTGGCTTGGCAAGTAATAATAATAATAATAATAATAACAATAATAGCTGCTTCTGTCCTAGCTCTGAATCATAAGCCCAAGCGTTGTTAATCCAAATAAGCTGAATGAACTTCCCATGACATTTCTCCAGCGATGGTAAATGCCAGGAAGTAAAATTAGACTGACCGGATGTAAGTCCAGATTATTGATCGATCATCCAGCTTTCGAGATAACGGTTTTATCACATCTCAACCTTTGTTTTAATTTAAACAATTGTGTTTTTATCTTGTTTCTGTTCTGTTTTTGGGGTAAGGGTGATAAAGTTGCTAGATTTAGTCTGCCTGTTTTGATAAATAAGGGATAATTTTATTACTGAGCCGTTTTTTTTTTTCCATTTGTTATAATTATAGTTAAGTTTTCAACCCCTATGCTATCAAGAAAATTGTTCATGTGGTATTTCAATGTACAATTGTTCATGTTCTTGAACTGTTACGCCCACATAGTTTTATTGTTTTGAACTTGTGCCTTGTAAGATATTTTGGATCCGTGATAAAGTTTCCCGAAAATATTTCGGTTTTTATGTAGTTCATAGTTTAGCCTATATTTGAAATGAACAATTTAGAGTAGTAAGATCTCTCTCTCTCTCTCTCTCTCTCTCTCTCTCTCTCTCTCTCTCAAAAGAGTATATTTTGTATGATTAGGTTTAACTAGTTTGAAACCTAGGCCTAGCCTCTTTACTCAAAAAGCATTTGAATTTTTCATTTACCAAACTTAACATTTGTGGCCAGACCAGTATTTACCGTTAATAATTTTCAATTCGAGATTTTTAATGTATATACTCCGGATTCAGTCCATAATACACTACCAAAATAAAGGTTTTAAGTTATCGTTTGGCAATGTAGGCCTATTATCGTTTAACAATGTAGGCCTGTGTGAGTAATTTGGGAGTTTTCTTTTTCTTTTTACTTTATTAACCAGAAAATGTTTCAGACACTTATCAGGGAAGTACACTTATTATATTTCCTTCTGCCCCTTGGTACACTTTGCAGGAAAATACAGTTTTTCTGTTTTTCTCTTTGGTGTAGCTTAGCCAAGGTGTAACTCTAGGTTCCAGAGTCCAGAGAGTATAATGTAATCCCACTTTTTATTTTCCATATGCGTACAGTTTATGATTATACGTTTTTTTTTTATTTTTTATTATACGTTTTTTTCAGAATTCGTTAAATTTATCCCTTGATAGTAATGTACTCCCAAGTATCAACTGAGTAGTTAATGGTATATGTGTTTAACCGTAAACTGTTTTACGTTTTTGTGAACGAGATAATTTATTTCTTTTGGAAGTGTATAAGTTAATGAAAGGTAGATTGTTCTTTATTTCAACTTAACAATGTTTTCCTGTATACAGTGGTCGTGGTTATCTCAATATATTATTTTTATCTTTTTATTAAAAAGTTAAATTTGCATATTCTTTACGATCACAATTTTTACAGTATAATCACATTTAATTTCATTTTTCTATAAACAAATCCATCTAATTTAACAATTTACAATATCACACATCTTGATTTTAATTTTTAGTCAATCAAATACAATAATTTATATACTTTTTGGGTCTCAATATTTGTTATAAGCAGCTAACCCACTTAGAGAACAGACAGACAAATGATACAAAGGCTTATAAGTCTTTTTTTTTTTTTTATGAAATGTCACGAGAGCTTATATCTTAATCTTAACGTGAAGAACGCTATATGATTCTAGAATATTACAGGTCTTGCAGGCCGCAGTTAGACCTGTTTTTAGTGGCAGGTCGTGGAAGACAGGCCTTAAAGTATAGTATTGTTAAAGCACTAGGCCACCCGGGTGCAATTGGGTAACTGGCGTTTAACTTCTGGTTTTTATAGGTTAAAACTTTTAAGAGTATCTTTGTTCATAGGGAAAATGTCGGTGGAGAATTAGAAGGTATATTATTATTATTATTATTATTATTACTTGCTAAGCTACAACCCTAGTTGGAAAAGCTGGATGCTATAAGTACAAGGGCTCCAAGAGGGAAAAGTAGGCCAGTGAAGAAAGGAAATGAATAAATAAACTACATGAGAAGTAATGAACAATTAAAATAAAGTATTTTAAGAAAAGTAATATTAAAAGTTACTTTATATATAAACTATAAAAAGACTTAATGTCAGCCTGTTCAACATAACAGTTCCTGCAGTTTGAACTTATGAAGTTCTACCGATTTAACTGCCCGATAGGGACTATATGAAATATCCAGGAGAAGGACACTCCAAAATCAAACCTTTGTTCTTTAGTCTTGGGTAGTGCCATAACCTCTGTACCATGGTCTTCCACTGTCTTGGGTTAGATATCTCTTGCTTGAGGGTACACTCGGGTACACTATTCTATCTAATTTCTCTTCCTCAGGTTTTGTTAAAGTTTTTATAGTTTAAGAAATATTTATTTCAATGTTGTTACTGTTCGTAATTTTATTTTTCCTTGTTTTCTTTCCTCACTGGACTATTTTCCCTGTTGGAGTTCATAATTTGTTCAGTACAGAGATATTGACAGAAAGAAAGACTTTTTCTTCAGATTTATTGATTGGATTATATATATATACATATATATATATATATATATATATATATATATATATATATATATATATATATATGTATATACATATATATATATATATATATGTATATATATATATATATATATATATATATATATATATATATATATATATATATATATATATATATATGTATATATATATGTATATATATATATACAGTATATATATATATATATATATATATATATATATATATATATATATATATATATACAGTATATATATATAAATATATGTATATATATAAATATATATATATATATATATATATATATATATATATATATGTATATATATAAATATATATATATATATATATATATATATATATATATATATATATATATATATATATATATATATATATATATATATATATTTATATATATACATATATTTATATATATATACTGTATATATATATATATATATATATATATATATATATATATATATATATACATATATATATATATATACATATATATATATATATATATATATATATATATATATATATATATATATATATATATATATATATATATATAATTATCATATTAGCGACACATTATCGACGTCAAAGCTGTCTCCTTAGACAGCAGTTTCGAGACCCGAGTATTATCGACATGGTGATGGCAACATCGCGTGCCCCACTTATGGCTATTGATAATTGCCGGCGACCTTGAGCGAAAGTAAAATGTCTTTTTTTCTTTTTTTTTCTTCGTCTGAGAAATCTATTTCTGTCATTACGATTCTGTGGCCTTTGCGGCTTTGGAGAAGATGACTGGCTGGAATTAAAAGATTTTGACGTATGCTGTATTATTTAATCTTTTGGTTTCCATCTCTTGACTGTAAAATCAAATGTTATAATTATTTGGTTTTGGTGTCGGAATATAACGGGTCTCGTAAATGTAAAACCAAATAGGCCTATGTTATGATAGTTTGGGTTTTGTTATCGGAATGTACCATATCTCGTCATTGTAAAACCAAATAGGCCTATGCTATAATTATTTAGGTTTGCTATTTGAATACACCAGGTTTCGTAATTGTAAAACCAAATAGTCCTATGCTATAATAATTTGGTTTTGATATCGGAATATACCAAGTTTGGCAATTGTAAAACAAAAAATGCCTTTTACCAGGTCTCGTAATGTAAAACCAAGTATTCCTATGCTCTAATTACTTGGTTTTGATGTCGGAATAAACCAAGTTTGGTAATTGTAAAACCGAATAGGCCTAATACCAGGTCTCGTAATGATGAACCAACTAGGCCTATGTTATAATTACTTTGGTTTGCTATTTGAATGCACCAGGTTTCGTAATTGTAAAACCAAATAGGTCTATGCTATAATTGTTTGGTTTTTATATCAGAATATACCAAGTTTGGCAATTGTAAAACCAAAATGTCCTTATACCAGGTCTTTTAGTTGTGAAACCTAATAGGCCTATGTTATGAATATACCCAGTTTCATAATTGTAAAACCAAATGGGCCTTATGTACCAGATCTCGTAATTGTAAAACCAAATAGGCCTATGTTATAAATATTTGATTTTGAAATCTGAACTTGGAACTTGAAGGGCTGATACGGTTAACTTGGATATTATTATTATTATTATTATTATTATTATTATTATTATTATTATTATTATTATTTTATCAAGCTACAACCCTAGTTGGAAAAGCAGGTTACTATAAGCCCAAAGGCTCCAACAGGGAAAAAATAGCCCAGTGAGGAAAGAACGTAATGCAATAAGTAAACTATATGAGAAGTAATGAACAATTAAAATAAAATATTATTAAGAACAGTAACAACATTAAAACAACTTTTACATATATTTTCACACTGCGGGGTTTTTTATCCCTTGATATGTTCGTGTCTTTTTAGCAACTTCTGGATGAATCCCACCTCCTCTCTCTCTCCCTCTCCTCCCTCTCTCCCTCAGACTTCCTCTCCTCCCTCACTCCCTCTCTCTTCTCCCTCACTCCCTCTCTCTTCTCCCTCACTCCCTCTCCTTCCTCCCTTCTCTTCCTTTCCTCCCTCCCTGCTTCTTCCCCTTATCCCTCCCTTCCTACCTCTTCCTCTCCTCCCTCCCTTCCTACCTCTCCTCCCTCCCTCCCTCCCTCTCTCCCTTCCTTCCTACTTCTTCCTCTCCTCCATCCCTTCCTACCTCTCCTCCCTCCCTTCCTACTTCTTCCTCTCCTCCCTCCCTTCCTTTCTCTCTTCCTCCCTCCCTCTTCCTCTCCATCCTCACTCCCTCTCCCCCTCCCCCTCCCTCTCCCTATCTCTTTTACCAAATCCATCCCACGATCCGTCATTCAGAAAAAGTGCCTCCAGCCAAGGACACGAGAGAAACATCTTTCTCCTGGGGTTCATTTTCCGCAATCGTGGTCTGATAGTTCTTTGATAAGGTTAAGGGTCCGGGTTGCCTCTGCCTCTGCTTTTGCTGATGCACCAGAAGTCTTGGCTTTCCAGCACTATCGAATTTTCTCTCGTTCCAGCAGGGGGAGGCTGACTGGAAGCAACTGCCTTGCTTGGAATGAAAAGCGGGTGGGTTTATGATGTTTTGCCTCGCTTGGTTTCGAGAAATTTGTTGTTGTTGGTGTTGTTGTTGTTATTATTATGATTATTATTATTATTATTATTATTATTATTATTATCTAAGCTACAGCCCTAGGTGGAGAAGCAGAATGCTATTATTATTATTATTATTATTATTATTATTATTATTGTTATTGTTATTATTATTGTCATCATCATCATCATCATCATCATCATCATCATCCAAGCTACAACCCTAGTTGGAAAAGCCGGATGCTGTTATGATAATAATATTATTATTTATTATTTTATAATTTATTATTATTATCATTATCATTATCAATATTATTATTATTGGCTAAACTACAACCCTAGTTGGAAAAGCAAGATGCTATATTATTATTATTATTATTATTATTATTATTATTATTATTATTATTATTATTGTTATTATTAGCTAAGCTACAACCCTAGTTGGAAAAGCAGGATGCTATAAGCCCAAGGGCTCCAACAAGGAAAAATAGCGAAGTAAGGAAAGGAAATAAAGAAATAAACACCAAGAGAAGTAATGAACAATTAATATGAAATATTTCAAGAACAGGTGACAATATTGAAATGGATCTTTCATATATAAACCATAGAGAGAGAGAGAGAGAGAGAGAGAGAGAGAGAGAGAGAGAGAGAGAGAGAGAGAGAGAGCTTTAAGTTGTGATGGTCTATTGGAAATGTCCCTGTCTTGGGATATGCTGGACTGGGGTTCGAGGTCCGCTCAAGCTCGATAGCTTTTTCGTAGTGTCTGTAACTTTGCCATCCCTGTGAACTAAGGATAGAGGGTTTGGGAGAACCTAATAGGCATGCGTGCTGAGTCATCTGCAGCCATTTCCCGTCCCTCCCTGGTCCTAGCGTGGGTGGAGAGGAGCTTGGTGCTGATCATATGGATACGAGTTCTCTTGCTTGAGGGTACACTCGGGCACACTGTTCTATCTAGTTTCTCTTCCTCTTGTTTTGTTGAAGTTTTTGTAGTTTATATAGGAAATGTTTATTCCAATATTGTTACTATTCATGAAATATTTTATTTTTCCTTTTTTCCTTTCCTCACTGGGCTATTTTCCCTGTTGGGGCCCCTGGGCTTATAGCATTTTGCCCTTGCCTCTGCCGTTCATGAGTGGCTTTTGTGCTTGGCTAAATCATCTTTAATTCTGACCATGTAGTTTCAAGTGTTACAGAATGGCAGTATTATTCAGTCTATGTAGTTTAATGCATTACAGAATTTCTCTGAATTTATGTAGTTGAAATTCTACTGAACTGCGATATAATTCAGAATCCCGTAAAGACTATCTGTAACAGGGCACCAGCCACCCGTTGAGATACTACCACTAGAGAGTTATGGGGTCCTTTGACTGGCCAGACAGTACTACATAGGACCCTTCTCTCTGGTTACGGTTCATTTGATCTTTGCTTACACATAAACCGAATAGTCTGGCCTATTCTTTATATATTATCCTCTATCCTCATACACCTGACAACAATGAGATTACCAAGCAATTGTTCTTCACCCAAGGGGTTATTGCACTGCAATTGTTCAGTGGCCACTTTCTTCTTGCTAAGGGTAGAAGAGACTCTTTAGCTTTGGTAAGCAGCTCTTCTAGGAGAAGGATACTCCAAAATCAAACCACTGTTCTCTAGTCTTAGGTAGTGCCATAGCATCTGTACCTTGGTCTTCCACTGTTTTGGTTTAGAGTTCTCTAGCCTGAGGGTACACTCGGGCACACTATTCTATCTCATTTCTCTTCCTTTTATTTTGTTAAAGTTTATATAGTTTATATAGGAGTTATTTATTTTAATGTTACTCTTCTTGAAATATTTTTTTTTCTGTTTTCTTTCCTCACTGGGCTATTTTCCCTGTTGGAGCCCATTGGCTTATAGCATCCTGCTTTTCCAACCAGGGTTGTAGCTTAGCATTTAATAATAATAATGATAATAATAATAATAATAATAATAATAATAATAATAATAACAACATAAATGAAATTAGCAATATCACTTTTATTGGATGTCATTTCGGTTCCACGATAATCAGAGGGACCTATTACTAAATGACACGGTATTGCCATCTTGCAAGAGTCAGCAGATGCAGAAACTTCAGCTTGATTAGGTTCGTTCAATCTCTTATCTCTCCTCATAGGGCACAAGATGATTGGAGTGGAGGTCGCTCTTATCAGACCTCTCAGGCAGGGTTGCCAGTTGGGTCTTTTTCAAGCCAAAAACCCATCAAATTTGGCCTTTTTCAGGCCAGAGAATCCATCAAATTTTGCCTTTTTCAGGCCAGAAAATCCATCAAATTTGGCATTTTTCATGCACAAAAACCCATCAAATTTGGCCTTTTTTAAAAATTGCTTGGCCATTTGTAATATGGAAAAAAGGCTGGTCTTAAATACTATATATTTGGCCTTTTTCTACTCATGGGTTGGTCTTTTGAAGCTTCTGTTCATTAGAAGTTGGCCTTTTTTCGTTTAGGAAAACCTGGCAACCCTGCGCTTCAGGCTGGGGTGCCAGTTTGGTCTTTTTCAGGCCCAAAAAACCCCTCAAATTTGGCCTTTTTAAAAAATTAGTTGGCCCTTAGTAATATGGAACAAGGTGGGTCTTAAATACTATATATTTGGCCTTTTTCTACTTACGGGTTGGCCTTTTGAAGCTTCTGTTGATTAGAAGTTGGCCTTTTCTCGTTTAGGAAAACCTGGCAACCCTGCGGCCTCAGGCGGCAAACTTTTTGAATTAGATCTCGTCGGAAATTAGTGCCCGGATGGCCATTCTTGTTGAGTAGGATCGTAGGATAGCCTGTTTGATAAGGCTAACCACTACAGATGGCCAATGGTAATAGCAGTAGACGTAAGTTGGTGATAGGCGCTGATCATATGTATTTATGGTCAGTCTCTAGGGCATTGTCCTGCTACCTGCTCAGTCATCAACAGCCATTTCCTGGCTCTCCCTGGTACGAGCTTGGGTGAAGAAGAGCTTTTGGAGTTGATCATATATATATATATATATATATATATATATATAGTCAGTCTCTAGGGCATTGTCCTGCTACCTGCTGAGTCATCAGTAGCCATAGTCTGGCACTCCCTGCTACTAGCTCGGGTGGAGAGGGTGTTTGGAAGCTGATCATATGTGTATATGGTCAGTCTCTAGGGCATTGTCCTGCTACCTGCTGAGTCATCAGTAGCCATAGTCTGGCACTCCCTGCTACTAGCTCGGGTGGAAAGGGTGTTTGGAAGCTGATCATATGTTTATATGGTCAGTCTCTATAGCATTGTCCTGCTACCTGCTGAGTCATTAGTAGCCATAGTCTGGCACTCCCTGCTACTAGCTTGGGTGGAGAGGGTGTTTGGAAGCTGATCATATGTTTATATGGTCAGTCTCTAGGGCATTGTCACGCTCGCTGTGGCTTTGTCACTGTCCCTTGCCTCTGCCATTCATGAGTGGCCTTTAAACATACTAAGAGTGAAAGATGAGACTTGGATTGTGGATGTTTTATAGGAATCGAGGAAAAGGAGGATGATCTTAATAGTCTCTTTGGATGTTTGCCAGCTCTGCTACAACAGGCCTACTCGCACGCAGTTTTATTACCCAGTATTGAATCTTCAACGGTATACTGCCGCTTTTGTGGAAGGAGAGATAAGGTCTCAGAGATCCTGGTTGATTTGCCTTGTTTTAAGTGTAGAAATGGCAATTTTGTTGCCTTTTTGTGGATGGTCTCAAATCCTGTCTGATTTGCCCTTTTTTTTATTTAAAGAATGATTTTTTTTGGGCTTATTTTGGAAGGTCTCAGAGATCCTGTCTGATTTGTCCTTTTTTAATGAAAAAAAAAAAAACTTCTTTGGTTTTTTTGTGGATGGCCTTCAATCCTGTCTGATTTGCTTTTTTTTTTTTTTTTTTTTTAATTGAAAGAATATTTTTGTTTGGCTTTTTGTTGAAGGTCTTTCTTGGCTGACTTGTCCTTTTTTAATATAAAAAAAAATCTGGCTTTTTGTGGAAGGGCTCGGAGATCCTGTCTGATTAGTCTTTATTTAATAAATGAAAATCGTTGGCTTTTTGTGAATGGTCTCGAATGCTGTCTGATTTGCTATTATTTTCAATTGAAAGAAATATTTCTTTTGTCTTTGTTGAAGGTTTCAGAAATCCTGGCTGACTTCTTTTTTTTTTTTTAAATCTAGAAAGAACAATTTCGCTGGATGGTCTGTTAAGGTGTGATAAATCATGCAATAAAAAATTGATGCCTCATGCGTATGAGATTAAATGAACCCGTTTTTCTATTTTGTTCAATCGCCATTCGCTTCGTTGGTTTTAGAACGATTTGCACAGAATGGACAAGCAGTGGGACTCAATCGCTGGAAAACTAAAAAAACTGTTGACAAGTGACCGGTTTCTTCAGCAGTGGCGAAATTTTCAACACTGATAGGTCTTAGGTCATGGATGATTCCGTTAAATTTGGAGATGATCCGGATCCTTATTCTAATTCAAGATTCGGATTGTAAAATTTACAATCCGGATCTGGGTTCTAGACCCGGATTGGGATTCTAAATCCTGATCCAAATCTGGATTCTAGATCCGGATCAGGATCTGGATGCTAGATCTGGATCCAAATCTGGATTCTAGATCTGTACCCGGATCTGGGTTCTAGATCCGGATCCACATTTGGATTCTAGATCCGGATCCAGATCTTGGTTCTAGATCCAGATCCACATCTGGATTCTAGATCCGGATCCGGAATATAGATCGGGATCCGGATCTAGGTTCTAGATCCGGATCTGGAATATAGATCGGGATCTGGAATATAGATCGGGATCTGGATCTAGGTTCTAGATCCGGATCTGGAATATAGATACGGATTTAAATTTTTCTCCATTTTCAAGGTATCTTAAAAAGAAATCGACAGATTTTGACGAAATCTTCACCCCAGATAGATCGGGATTTACACGAGAGAGAGAGAGAGAGAGAGAGAGAGAGAGAGAGAGAGATATTGACGCCAGTCGAAGAAGCAGCATCCGTTGGAATGTGGTGATGCGGTGCCTGCGAGAGGAGGAGGAGGAGGAGGGGGGGGGGAGGAGGGAGGAGGAGGAGGGAGGACTTGTATGTGTGACATTAAGGCTTTAAATAGAACATTGTTGTGAATTAGCTTTCTCTTTCTTTCTTTTTTCTTTTTTATTTTTCTTTAGCTTCTTTCTCTTTTGCTTTTATTTTTCATTTAGCTTGCTCTTTTCTTTTTCGTTTCCTTTGTCTTTTTATATTCTCTCTCTTTCTCTTCTTTCTTTTTTTCGTTTCTTTCTCTTATGCTTTCTATTTTCTTCTTTACTTTTCCTTCTTTGTCTTTTTGTTTATATTCTGTCTTTCTCTTTTTCTTTCGGTTTTGGTTTTATTTTTATTTTGGCTTCCTCCTTCTCTTACTCTTCCTTTTCTTTCCTTTCTTTGTCTTTATATATATATATATATATATATACACATATATATGTATACATATATATATATTATATATTCTCTCTCTCTCTCTCTCTCTCTCTCTCTCTCTCTCTCTCTCAGGACGGGATGACCCGGGTAGCGACCTTGTCTGTTAAAAGGCCTTTCGAAAATTAGATAAAAACATGGTTAATATGCGTAATATATAACCTATTATGATTTCTTAGTCTGGGTTGTTTCAGGATTAAGTTTTATTTTCTTTTTGCTTTAGAATTTATTTAAGTTGTAAGATAAGCCTTCACAATGGAGTTCATTCCTTTTTCACTTTGACATTCATTGTCTCTCGTGGCTGTCATCACCTCTATGATTTATAGCCATTCCTCCCTCTCTTCCGTGACTTGATTTGTTATTGTAGTCTAGACATAATTGTTTTTGTTTTGGAAATCTTTATAGGGAATATTATAACTTTTTTAAACTTTTTCGCATCCAAAATTCTTTAAGAGGACTTTGAAAGTCATTGTGACTTTTATTTTAGAAGTGTATTATTATTATTATTATTATTATTATTATTATTATTATTATTATTATTATTAATTGCTAAGCTACAACCCTAGTTGGAAAACTAGAATGCTATAAGCCCAGGGGCTCCAACAGGGAAAATAGCCCAGTGAGGAAAGGAAACAAGGAAAAAATAAATATTTTAAGAATAATAATAAAATAAATATCTCATGTAAACTATTAAAACTTTAACAAAACATGAGGAGAAATAAGATAGAATAGTGTGTCCTAGTGTACCCTCAAGCAAGAGAACTCTAACCCATGATAGTGGAAGACCATGGTACAGAGGCTATGGCACTATCCAAGATTAGAGAACAATGGTTTGATTTTGGAGTGTCCTTCTCCTAAAAAAGCTGCTTACCATAGCTAAAGAGTCTCTTCTACTCTTACCAAGAGGAAAGTAGCCATTGAACAATTACAGTGCTGTAGTTAACCCCTTGGGGTGAAGAAGAATTGTTTGGTAATCTCAGTGTTGTAAGGTGGATGAGGACAGGAGAATCTATAAAGAATAGGCCATACTATTCGGTGTAGGTTACGCAAAGGGAAAATGAACCGTAACCATAGAGAAGGATCCAATGTAGTACTGTCTGGCCAGTCTAAGGACCCCATAACTCTCTAGCGGTAGTATCTCTACGGTGCCCTGGCCAACCTACTACCTATATGGCCAGATTGATGAATGTTCTTCCTAATCAGGTAGTTGAATCGGTGGAACTTCAGAATATCAAAATTACAGAGCATGGGTTTATGTTGAACTGTCTGACATAATTCTTTTTTTTATAGTTTATATATGAAAGATTGATATTAACCCTGTGACTGTTTTTCTAAAGTATTTTATGGTAGTTGTTCGTTACTTCTCTCGTAGTTTATTTCCTTGTTTCCTTTCTTCACAGGGATATGTTTTCCATGTTGGAGACCTTGGGATTATAGCAGCCTGCTTTTCCAACTATGATTGTAGCTTAGCTAGTAATAAGAATGATAATTAAAATCATCATCATCATCATCACCTCCTACACCTATTGACGCAAAGGACATCGGTTTGATTTCGCCAGTCGTTTCTATCTTGAGCTTTTAATTAAATACCTCTCCATTCAACATCTCCCACCTCAAGTTTCATAGTCTTCAGCCATGTAGGTCTGGGCGTTCCAACTCTTCTAGTTTCTTGTGGAGCCCAGTTGAAAGTTTGGTGAACTAATCTCTCTTGGGAGTACGAAGAGCAATAATAATGATGATAATACTGATAATAATATCAATCAAGATGTGTTTCTGTGTTCAAGTTAATCTAGTTATGACCTTTCAAATGACAGGAGATTGATTTGTGTTCTATAGTAGTCTAATGGTAATCCTGTCTTCGTTTTAGGGCTGCGAAGCCTCATTTGTCTTCTGAAAACTAAAAGTTCTGCCTTTTCGAACGGTAGAGGAAAACCGCTGACCCAGTCAAAACTCTCTCTCTCTCTCTCTCTCTCTCTCTCTCTCTCTCTCTCTCATAAAAAAATGATCAGTCTGTCTGGTGATTCTAGTTTCTAGCCTAAAATTTTATGAGATGTTAATTTTCTCTCTCTCTCTCTCTCTCTCTCTCTCTCTCTCATGATGATGCTCATTCTGTCTGGTGACACCATTTTTGGCCTTAAGTTTTATGAGATTTTAAAGTCTCTCTCTCTCTCTCTCTCTCTCTCTCTCAATGAGAGACTGCCGGTCGTCATGATCAGTCTGTCTAGTAACACCTTTTTTGGCCTCATAATTTGTGATGTTAAATCTCTCTCTCTCTCTCTCTCCTCTCTCTCTCTCTCTCTCTCTCATATATATCCTATACCTCTATTACTGAAATGCGTAACGCTTTTAAATATATATGAATGTGTTTTCCTTTAGTTCATCCCCCATTCTTAATAATATTTACTCCAAGGCCTCAGTGAACTTTGCAATTTGGAAGCTGCATCTCTGCATCTTTTCTTCACGTGATCTAAAAATTAATTTCCTGTTTCTGTGGTCCGTAACTTAAAGAGTTTTAACTATTGCTATCATATCTTTGAGGTAGGATCAGGTCAAGCACGTATGGTTGACCGTCTGAGAAATTATTTTTCATATTTACTTTACTTTAACGTAATTAGCCATAAGTTTGGACATCGTTGTCACAGAGACTTCAAACTTGCTCATATTTGAGTGAATGAAAATCCAAGTAATTTGATACATGTTAAGGTCAAAGGTCAAGGTCACGGTCAAGCAAAATGTCCAACTTACGTAATCGGCCATAAGTTTGGACATTGTTGTCACAGAGACTTCAAACTTGGTTCATATTTGATTGTTTGAAAATCCAAGTAATTTAATACATGTTAAGGTCAAAGGTCAAGGTCACGGTCAAGCAAAATGTCCAATTTACTTAATCAGCCATAATTTTGGACATCGTTGTCGCAGAGACTTCAAACTTGGCTCATATTCGAGTTTATGAAAATCCACGCCAATTAATACCTTGACCTTCAAAGGTCAAGGTCGAGAAATAAGCTGCCGTGACGGAGGTCTGCGCTTTACTGAGTGCCCTTCTAGTTAATGAAAGTATTTCTTATGATTAAGATTTTTTTGGACATCGTTGTCACAGTGACTTCAAACTTGGTACATATTCGAGTGTATGAAAATCCACGCCAATTAATACCTTGACCTTCAAAGGTCAAGGTCGAGAAATAAGCTGCCGCGACGGAGGTCTGCAATCTACTGAGTGCCCTTCTAGTCAATGAAAGTGTTTTTTATGATGATTTTTTTTTCTTTTTTTTTTATGAAGACGAAGATGCAGAAAATGACGATGTCTTTGTGTCTTGAGACAATGGCGTGGGAACAGGCGTTTCCTCCTGAGGTGAAAGTGAAGGAGGAGTTTCTCCTCCTGAGGAGCAAAATAGTCGACCACGGAGTAAGCTGATTCTCCCTGTCTTACCCCAAAGCTGAGTCATGAGTGTGGGCTCACGAGAGGAAGAGTCACTGCCCTGTAGGTCAACCACGGTCCACCTACACACACACACACGCACACACACACACACACACGCACACGCGTTAGATAGCATTTTTAGTTTTGAGTGTGTCCCCTGTAAAATAAAGAACAAGTGTCTGCATATATATATATATATATATATTATATATATATATATATATATATAATAAAATATATATATATATATATATATAATGTGTGTGTGTGTTTGTGTATGCGTTTGTGTTTGTGTATAGCCTATATGTATATAGATGTGAATATATGTAGATACATGTATATATAATATATATGTATATATGTATACATGTGTGTATTTCTTTTTGGTCACGCCCAGCTCTCCCCGTCCCTTGGTTATGAGGAAGAGGGAGTATTCATACCCTAGTGAGAGAGAGTGCGTTCGTGTATATCTAGATAAATATTTAGCTGTCATTTTTGACGGGTCGCGTACACTAGTATTATTATAAGTGCTTATACTCCCTGTAATATACATTATGCATCATTACCAACTGAACGTGGTAAATCTTTGCAAAAAAAAAAAAAAAAAAAAAAAAAAAATTATGAGCTTCCACCTCTAGTTAAGATTTTATGCTATCTCCATTTTGTGTATGTGTGTGTGTCTGTCATGCAAGTCCCAATAAGTGCTTATACTTCTGCAATATACATTATGCAACATGAGCAACTAAACGTGGTAAATCTTTGCAAAAAAAAACAAAAACAAAAAAGTTTTATGAGCTTGCACCTCTAGTTAAGATTATATGCTATCTCCATTTTGTGTATGTGTGTGTGTCTGTTATGCAAGTCCCAAGAAGGAATGAGCATGATTGAATGACATATGGGAGCTGTAGGGTGTTTTAGCCAGATGGTGTGCTCTGCCTAGACCAGCTCTTTAAGGTAAGGTAAATTATGCAAATTGATCCCTCTTGCAATTTCAGAAACCAGTAGTCACTCTTGTGTATTTTTGTTTCTTTTTTGTAAATGGTGTTTTTTTCGCAAAGCGAAAGTTGCAAGTAAATTGTTTCGCAAACCAAAAGCTGCAAGTAGTTTTTTTCGCAAAGCAAAAGCTGCAAGTAGTCTTTTTTGCAAACCTAATGCTGCAAATAGATTTTTCTCGCAAAAAAAAGAACCTGCAAGTAGTTTATTTCGCAAACCAAATATTGCAAGTAGTTTTTTTCATAAACCAAAAGCTGCAAATAGATTTATTTCGCAAAACAAAAGCTGCAAGTAGATTTTTTTCGCAAACCAAAAGCTGCAAGTAGTTTATTTCGCAAACCATAAGCTGCAAGTAGATTTTTTTTTCGCAAACCAAAAGCTGCAAGTAGATTTTTTTTTCGCAAAGCAAAAGCTGCAAGTAGTTTTTTCCACAAACCAAATGCTGCAAGTAGTTTTTTTCGCAAAACAAATGTTGCAAGTAGTTTTCTTCGCAAACCAAATGTTGCAAGTAGGTTTTGTCGCAAAGCAAAAGCTGCAAATTGGTTTTTTTCGCAAAGTAAAAGCTGCAAATAGGTTTTTTTTCGCAAAGTAAAAGCTGCAAATAAATTTTTTTCGCAAAGCAAAAGCTGTAAGTAGTTTTTCTCGCAAAGCAAAAGCTGCAAGTAGTTTTTTCCACAAACCAAATGCTGCAAGTAGTTTTTTTCGCAAAACAAATGTTGCAAGTAGTTTTCTTTGCAAACCAAATGTTGCAAGTAGGTTTTGTCGCAAAGCAAAAGCTGCAAATTGTTTTTTTTTCGCAAAGTAAAAGCTGCAAATAGGTTTTTTTCGCAAAGTAAAAGCTGCAAATAAATTTTTTTCGCAAAGCAAAAGCTGTAAGTAGTTTTTCTCGCAAAGCAAAAGCTGCAAGTAGTTTTTTTCACAAACCAAATGCTGCAGTTATCAGAAGTTGAAGTTCAAGAGTTTCCTGTTTCAAGTGTTTCTGTAATGTGGATATGACATTTAACGCGTAATACGGTGTCATACCTTAAATACATAAGAATGTATACAACACACAAATCTTTTAGGGTCCTGAAGGGTACAGAGTTTCCATTTGTGATAGAACCAGAAAAACAGCCTTTAAAGTAAGCAAGTTAATGTAGTTTTAACTATCGATTGTTTGTAATTGTTAGTGCAATATCAAAAGTAATACCGTTTGAACAGTAACTATATTTTAGTCAATTTTAGTGCAATGTAATGGACATGTGACGGGCCGAGAGAAGGTTGTGACTCAAAGACAGGATGAAAGCAACTGAGTGAGTTTATTATAGAACGCTCTCCTTTATATACAAAAGCTCAAAGCAACAGGAAATTTCATGTTCAAAAATCGACACCGTTACGATTGAGAAAAACAGACATGTTTTTTCAGGTTCTTTTTAGTGCGAGGGGAGAGCGAAGATACAAGCACAAAATGAACTATGTACGATCGTGTGACACACGGTTGCTACAGACATAACATCAAGATGATAACACTTATCTAAATTTGAGGTAATCATAACTTAAAATATCTCTAATGTATTATACTCGAGCCTAGTATCAAGAAAATATAAAAGACTAACGGTGAGTTTAAAGGTTTAAAGGCTACTCATGAATGGTAGAGGCAAGGGACAGTGACATTGCCCTGTCGAGCAGGACAATGCCATAGAGACTGACCATATTACATATGATCAGCGCCCAAACCTCCTTCTCCACCAGGAGGGCCAGGAAATGGCTGCTTATAGCTCAGCAGATAGACCTACTGTATAGACACTCCCAAACCCCCTCATCTTTAGCTCACAAGTATGGCAAGGTTACAGCAACCAAAGGAACTAACGAGTTTAAGCGTGACTCTAACCCCAGTCTGGCAATCACCAGGCAAGGACGCTACCACCAGACCATCACAACCGGGGTGGATAAAGTTAAACTAAGCTCTATCACCTTTTGGAGGATTTGTAGTCTTCGCCATCAGTGCGAAAAAGACTGAGTGTCCCCGATAAGCTATCTTATCTCGAGACGATAAGTCTTCGGTTTGAGCTGTGGATGGTGCGAATCGAGTGGAGACAGATAATCTCCGGATGAGGTTTCTTCATTGACTCGAGTAGTTTTTTCGATAGGAATTTGTAGCAGAGGAATGAGGAGTTAAGTCGAGGACTTTGCGGGAATTTGTGGCAAAAGGAATAAGGAGGAAAGTCGTGGACTTTGTGGGAATTTGTGGCAAAAGGAATGAGGAGGGAAGTCGAGGACTTTGTGGGAATTTTTGGCAAAAGGTATGAAGAGGAAAGTTGAGGACTTTGTGGGAATTTGTGGCAAAAGGCATGAGGAGGAATGTCGTGGACTTTGTGGGAATTTGTGGGCAAAGGAATGAGGAGGAAAGTCGAGGACTTTGTGGGTATTTGTGGCAAAAGGAATGAGGAGGAAAGTCGAGGACTTTGTGGGAATTTGTGGCAAAAGGAAGGAAGAGGAAAGTCGAGGACTTTGTGGGAATTTGTGGCAAAAGGAAGGAAGAGGAAAGTCGAGGACTTTGTGGGAATTTGTGGCAAAAGGAAGGAAGAGGAAAGTCGAGGACTTTGTGGGAATTTGTGGCAAAAGGAATGAGGAGGAAAGTCGAGGACTTTGTGGGAATTTGTGGCAAAAGGAATGAGGAGGAAAGTCGAGGACTTTGTGGGAATTTGTGGCAAAAGGAATGAGGAGGAAAGTCGAGGACTTTGTGGGAATTTGTGGCAAAAGGAAGGAAGAGGAAAGTCGAGGACTTTGTGGGAATTTGTGGCAAAAGGAATGAGGAGGAAAGTCGAGGACTTTGTAGGAATTTGTGGCAAAAGGAAGGAAGAGGAAAGTCGAGGACTTTGTGGGTATTTGTGGCAAAAGGAATGAGGAGGAAAGTCGAGGACTTTGTGGGAATTTGTGGCAAAAGTAATGAGGAGGAAAGTCGAGGACTTCTTGGGAATTTTACATTACTGCCATGCTTTTTTGGTTGTCTGTGCTTATTTTTTCTTCACCCAAGGGGTTAACTACTACACTGTAATTGTTCAGTGGTAAAAAAGACTCTTTAGCTATGGTAAGCAGCTCTTCTAGGAGGACTACACTCCAAAATCAAACCATTGTTCTCTAGTCTTGGGTAGTGCCATAGCCTCTGTACCATGGTCTTCCATTGTCTTGGGTTAGAGTTCTCTTCCTTGAGGGTACACTCGGGCACACTTATTTTATCTTATTTCTCTTCCTCTTGTTTTGTTATAGACTTTATAATTTATATAGGAAATATTTATTTTAATGTTACTGTTCTTAAAATGTGGCCCCTGAGCTTATAGCATCCTGCTTTTCCAACAAGGGTTGTAGCTTAGCAAGTAATAGTAATAATAATAATTATGTCTGTTTATATTTGCTTTTAGAGAGGCATTATTTCCATCAACATCGTTGAGAATATTTATTTATTTGTATGTC
>NC_090734.1:132582481-132587481 GCF_036898095.1 Palaemon carinicauda
TGATGACTCGGTAGACAGATGGTGCTTGCCATTAAAGGCTGCTCATGAATGGCAGAGGCAAGGGACAGTGACATTGTCCTATCGAGCAGGACAATGCCCTAGGGACTGACCTTATATACATATGATCAGCAACCAAGACCCCTCTCTCCACCTAATCTAGGGACCAAGGAGGGCCAGGCAATGGCTGCTGATGACTCGGTAGACAGATGGTGCTTGCCATTAAAGGCTGCTCATGAATGGCAGAGGCAAGGGACAGTGGACATTGTCCTATCGAGCAGGACAATGCCCCTAGGGACTGACCTTATATACATATGATCAGCAACCAAGACCCCCTCTCCACCCAAGCTAGGACCAAGGAGGGCCAGGCAATGGCTGCTGATGACTCGGTAGACAGATGGTGCTTGCCATTAAAGGGCTGCTCATGAATGGCAGAGGCAAGGGACAGTGACATTGTCCTATCGAGCAGGACAATGCCCTAGGGACTGACCTTATATACATATGATCAGCAACCAAGACCCTCTCTCCACCTAATCTAGGACCAAGGAGGGCCAGGCAATGGCTGCTGATGACTCGGTAGACAGATGGTGCTTGCCATTAAAGGCTGCTCATGAATGGCAGAGGCAAGGGACAGTGACATTGTCCTATCGAGCAGGACAATGCCCTAGGGACTGACCTTATATACATATGATCAGCAACCAAGACCCCCTCTCCACCCAAGCTAGGACCAAGGAGGGCCAGGCAATGGCTGCTGATGACTCGGTAGATTGATGATGCAGGCCCTTAAAGGCTGCTCATGAACGGCAGAGGCAAGGGACAGTGACATTGTCCTATCGAGCAGGACAGAGCCCTAGGGACTGACCATATATACATATGATCAGCATCCAAGACCCTCTCTCCACCAAAGCTAGGACCAAGGAGGGTAAGGCAATGGCTGCTGAGGATTCATCAGATAGTCCTTTAGGTTCCCCCACACCCCCCGATCCTTAACTCACTAGGATGGTGAGGTTGCAGCTACCAAAGGCGGCTAACGAGTTTGAGCGATTGTCAGACAGGGACGTTACCACATCAGCCACCTTAATAAGGAATAATCTTGTGAAATATATTGTAAAAAGAAAAGCACTGAACGTGCAGACCTCCGCCACTGCAGCCTATTTCTCGAAGTTAGGATTAATTTGATCGACCTATTATTATTATTATTATTATTATTATTATTATTATTATTATTATTATTTACAAATTTAAAAAATACTTCAGGTATCACAAGTTAACTTAGGGGCTTGATGCATAAGGTACAAATACTCTACTGACGGTTGTTGTTGTTGTTGTTGTTGTTGTTGTTGGTATTATTTGTTTAATGTTATTATTATGGTTATGTAATATTGTTTTATTTTATTATTATTATTATTATTATTATTATTATTATTATTATTATTATTATTATTATTATTATTATTATATTATCATTATCATTTCATAACGTTTTAAAAAATACATAATCAATCACAAGTTATATATTTAGCATCTGTGACGTAAAACTACACAAACACACTATCGACGTAATCCTTCTTTGTTCGAACCGGGGAGGGGGTGGGGGCTCTGGATTCCAGAGACGAAGACTTTAATCCTATAAATATTCTCGTGTGAGGGGCGTGAAGTTTTTTACGCTATGTCGTATGGCTTTGTTTAAATACGGGCAAGTTCGGTAAGAACCAGCTGTACTTTCCTCTTGGTAAGGGTAGAAGAGACTCTTTAGCTATGGTATGCAGCTCTCCTAGGAGAAGGACACTCCAAAATCAAACCATTGTTCTCTAGTCTTGGGTAGTGCCATAGCCTCTGTACCATGGTCTTCCACTGTCTTGGGTTAGAGTTCTCTTACTTGAGGGTACACTTGGTAAGGGTAGGAGAGACTCTTTAGCTATGGTAAGCAGCTCTTTTACGAGGAAACTCCAAAATCAAACCATTGTTCTCTAGTCTTGGGTAGTGCCATAACCTCAGTGGCTACTTTCCTCTTGGTAAGGGTTAGAAGAGACATTTTAGCTATGGTAAGCAGCTCTTCTATGAAAAGGACACTCCAAAATCAAACCATTGTTCTCTAGTCATAGGTAGTGCCAAAGCCTCAGTGGCTACTTTACCTCTTGGTAAGGGTTAGAAGAGACTCTTTAGCTATGGTAAGCAGCTCTTCTAGGAGGAGGACACTCCAAAATCAATCCATTGTTCTCTAGTCTTGGGTAGTGCCATAGCCTCAGTGGCTACTTTCCTCTTGGTAAGGGTTAGAAGAGACTCTTTAGCTATGGTAAGCAGCTCTTCTAGGAGGAGGACACTCCAAAATCAAACCATTCTTCTCTAGTCTTGGGTAGTGCCATAGCCTCAGTGGCTACTTTCCTCTTGGTAAGGGTAGAAGAGAGACTTTAGCTGTGGTAAGCAGCTCTTCTACGAGGACACTCCAAAATCACACCATTGTTCTCTAGTCTTGGGTAGTGCCATAGCCTAAGTGGCTACTTTCCTCTAGGTAAGGGTAGAAGAGACTCTTTAGCTATGATAAGCAGCTCTTCTAGGGGGAGGACACTCCGAAATCAAACCATTGTTTTCTAGTCTTGGGTAGTGCCATAGCCTCTGTACCATGGTCTTCCACCGTCTTGGGTTAGAGTTCTCTTGCTTGAGGGTACACTCGAGCACACTGTTCTATCTAATTTCTCTTCCTCTTGTTTTGTTAAAGGATTTATAGTATATATAGGATATATTTATTTTAATGTTGTTACTGTCCTAAAGATATTTTATTTTTCCTTCTTTTCTTTCCTCACTGGCCTATTTTCCCTGTTGGGACTTCTGGGCTTATAGCATCCTGCTTTTCCAACTAGGGTTGTAGCTTAGCAATTAATAATGATAATAATGATAATAGTTGAAATATTTTGCTAATTATAATAAACTTTTGAGACCATTTAATGAGATTATATTTTTTTTTAATCATATATATGTTGCTAACTGCTTTTAGATTTTAAGGGACCGTATAATTAACTTTATGATAGTTCAGTAACAAAGAAATACATATCTTCTTTAGTTAAATGAGTTAGCATTATTTTATCTTGCGATAAAGACACTTCCGCTGTTTTCGTGATAGAATAAGAATGTCAAATGATTATATATATATATATATATATTGTATGTATATACAGTATATGTATATACTGTATATATATATATGTATATATTTGTATATACAGTATATGTATATACTGTATATATATATATGTATATATTTGTATATACAGTATATGTATATACATGAATATATATATATATATGTCTATATATACATATATTATATTATATATATATATATATATATATGTATATATATACATATATTATAATATATATATATGTATATATATTTATATATATATACATTATACATTATATATTTATACATTATTTATGCTGCAAAAGAAACCTTTCCATAAGGTTATGTATCTGTTAAAAAAATTGGAACATTTAGCAACTTCCCTACCCAAGTATATTTTTATACATGCTTTACCCACTTCATTCAATTAGTTTACAATGAGAGGAGAGTAATGAGATAATTAACCAGTTGAGAGAGAGAGAGAGAGAGAGAGAGAGAGAGAGAGAGCTTGGTTACTAAGGGGCCGCTGCAACCGTGAGTAATAGCAACTGGTATGTATTTCTCACTTGGCAGCTCCCAGATTCCCCCATCTTCCTCCTCCTCCTCCTCCCCCCCCCCTCCCTCCTTCTCCTCCTCCCCCCCTCCTTCTCCTCCTCCTCCTCCTCCTCCTCCTCCTCGCCTTCAATTATTCACATGTTTGCTGATGTTGACGAATCAATGTGGTAAACATTTCTGGCGTTGAGAAGGTCTTTTGCCCAGCTATGGGGAGTCTCATTGACTGTAACAGGTTAAATCCCAGTTTGTCTTCTCAAGAATAGTTCAAGACTATAACAAGAACTAGAAAAGCACTCTTGAGTGCAGACCTTCGCCACTGCAGCTTATTTCTCGAAAACCATGCAGCTTGCCTTTCCCAGAATCAATTGTCTCTTTAGAGGCAATTTTGTCTTCTCAAGAATACATCAAGACTATAACAAGAACTAGAAAGGCACTCTTGAGTGCAGACCTTCGCCACTGCAGCTTATTTCTCGA
This sequence comes from Palaemon carinicauda, assembly GCF_036898095.1. NCBI lineage: Eukaryota > Metazoa > Arthropoda > Malacostraca > Decapoda > Palaemonidae > Palaemon > Palaemon carinicauda. The sequence continues at coordinate 132,586,632 of NC_090734.1, forward strand.
AAACAGGCAGCTTGCGTTTTCCCAGATTAGATTTATACCGTAGGCGTATTTGAAGTCTGTGACAACCATGAGGTTGAGGTTAGGTTAAATTAGCTGACCTTTTCACCGACCTGGTTTGTCTCGTTAAAGTCAAGTTTGTCTTCTCAAGACCATAACAAGAACTAAAAAAGTACACAGAGTGCAGATCTCCGCCACGGCCAACTTATTCTTGGAAACCAGTTTGCCTTTTCCAGAATCTTTTTAGACCGTAAGAGTATTTCAAGTCTGTGCGACAACCATGGGGTTAAGGTTAGGTTAATTCGGCGGACCTTTTGCTCGACCTTGACCTTGACCTTTGACCTTCAAAATCGAGTCACTTTTACGTCTAGACATAACAATTAATCACTGAAAGTTTCACTACTCTATGAGTAAAATTGTGGCCAGGAAATTATTCACAAGCAAACAGACTAACACGGGGTAAAACACAACCTCCTCCCATCTTCGTTGGCGAAGTTATAAATGTAACTTTATATAAATAGAATTGTGGCTAAATGACCTTTTACTATTTTATTATATTTTCTGTAGCTAGTGTAAGCGACCCGTCAAAGAAAGACTTTGCTGAATATTTAGATATGCACACACGCACGCACACACATTAAAACCATCCCACCCCCTCTTCCTCCCCCTCCCCCTTTCCTAATTTCAATCCCCTCTCACCAGGGTATGACTACTCCCAATGGACGGGCAGAGACATAGTAGTTATAAGTAAGACCAGAAATAAATGAATATATATATATATATATATATATATATAAAATATTATACGTCAAGTAAGCCTCTGAGTATGACCGGAAATTATATATATATATAT
>NC_090734.1:132594981-132596010 GCF_036898095.1 Palaemon carinicauda
CAATCTCGTTTGTTGTGATTGGGTGAATCGTTGTTGTTGTTGTTGTTTTCGCTGGTTGCAATGGAATGGGCCTTTCGATGCTGGAGCAGACAGTGTTATGGTATGCATTGTAAATATGGATAAAGGGGACTGGTTTAATCCCTACTTTATTAGATGTGGATCAATGCATTCACGGGTATTGAAATAGGAAGCCCACCACAAAACACACACACACATATATATATATATATATATAATATATATAGTATATATATTATATATATATATTATAAATATGTATATATGTGTATATATATATGTATGTATATATATAATGTATATGTATATATTTATGTATATATGTATATATATAATATATATATATATATATATATAATATATATATATAAATTATGTATAAATGTGTATATATGTGTATGTATATATAAGTATATATAATGGTATATATATATATATATATATATATTGTTACAAATACTATATATGAGTTATGCACCGTCAATAATAGTTAAATATTAATAAACGAATGTACGACACACACCTCAACTCCATCGGCCTCTGACCTCTTGGGGGAATAATCATACAAGTCTGACCCCCCCTCCCAAAACCCCAACCCCCCAACAAACGCTCCCCCCCTGGCCTTGGACTCCGTTACTCCCTTGCAAGGCTTCTCCTTAACCCCCTGGTCACGTTGACCTTCAGTCTGTAACGCCATTTCCTTCACTCCACTCTTATAGCTCTCCCTACAGCTTCTCATACACCTCCTCTCTTCTACACCCAGTATTTCTACACCCTCTACACCCCCTCCTCTATCCCCCACCCCTTCCTACACCCCCTCCTCCTCAGTATATCATTTTGCTAGTGTTGTTGCGTAAACATCTACAAAGATTTAAGATTCGAGGTTATTGTCGTCTGTATTCATTCACACCTTTTCATTCTCATCTTTTCCTCTTTCTTCTTCCTGTTCCTTTTCCTCCTCCTTCTCCCCCCCTTTCTTCCTCCTTTTCCCTTTCGTCTGTCTCCCCCCTT
>NC_090734.1:132596510-132628928 GCF_036898095.1 Palaemon carinicauda
ATTAATTAAACATTCGGGATGATTCATGAAAAATATTTTTTTCTAATAAACGTCTTAAGGATATAATTATTATTTTGCAGTATAAAATGTTTATTCTAGATTTTCCTTCTCTAAAGTTTATTGTAAAATCTACCTTCGACTTTACCCTGCCCAAAATTATTAGTTTTAATCTTAAATGAATCCACTTTTTAGTTTATAAAATAATTTATTCACTGCTAAATAAAACCTTATTTTAAATCATTCTGAAGTCTCTCTCTCTCTCTCTCTCTCTCTCTCTCTCTCTCTCTCTCTCTCTCTCTCTCTGTTCCTATTTGATTTCTTATTACCTTGCATCACATCATTGTAAATACATTTTCTGTGGTCTATAAGAACAAATGCATATTTTAATTAACAAACAGATATATATATATATATATATATATATATATATATATATATATATATATATATATATATATATATGTATATATATATATATACATATATATATATATATATATATATATATATATATATATATGTATATATATATATATATGAAATATATATATATATATATATATATATATATATATAATATATATATATATATATATATATATATATATATATATATATAATATATATATATATATATATATATATATATATATATATATATATATATATATATATATATATATATATATATATATATATATATATATGTATATATATAGATAGATAGATATATTTATTTATTTATTTATTTATTTATTAACAAACAAATATGAGTTTGTAATTGTTAAGATATGTTGTTTACTTTAATTTGGACATGAATACTATTGAACTTTGACATTTGTTGACACTTGGTATTTATCATATTAATGATCTGTATCTATATTGACAATGATGAAGTTTCTCGAACGTCAGCATAATTAGTTATCCTGTTATTAATATGAAATGCTGTCATCGTCAGCAAGAATTTTGTTGTCATTGTCAGCGTGAGGTTTTGCTGTAGTCAGCATAATTTTGAACCGTGGTCACCATGAATTTTTAAGGCTTGCAATGTCAGCATATAAAATATTATTTAAAATTACTTGTATCGTTTATTTATTTCATAATTTCTTTTCCTCACTGGGCTATTTTCCCTGTTGGAGCCCTTGAGCTTATAGCATCTTGCTTTTCCAACTAGGGATTTATTTTAGCTAGTAATAATAGTGATAATGATAATGAGGATTATGATAATGATAATAATAAAAATAATAAGGATAATAATAATATTAGTATTAATATTGATATTGATAATATTAATAATAATAATGATAATGATAATAATAATAATAATAATAGTGAAATTTCATTTAATATCTATGTGAATTTCCTATACCGTCAAAGACAATTTATACAATTTACTGTCTTAATATATAGCCAAATCATTATTATATTATGCTGAATTCAAAACTTTATATATATATATATATATATATATATATATATATATATATATATATATATATATATATATATATATATATATATATATATATATATATATATATATATATATATATAGTGCGGTGAAACCACACTACACATTACTCTTACTAATACTTATTTTTGTAACACCACATCGTGAATATTTATGAATATTTATTGATTCGAAGATCTTAACACCAAGCGTGAATATTGTTATTTATCGGGTTCTATTTCTTAACACCAACTGGGAATATTTATTGATATTTATCTGCTAGTCTTTCTGAACACGAAGCGTGAATATTTATGAATATTTATCTGCTCGAAGTTCTGAACACCACAGCTTGAATATTTATGAATATTTATCTGCTCGAAGTTCTGAACACCACAGCTTGAATATTTATGAATATTTATCTGCTCGAAGTTCTGAACACCACAGCTTGAATATTTATGAATATTTATCTGCTCGAAGTTCTGAACACCACAGCTTGAATATTTATGAATATTTATCTGCTCGAAGTTCTGAACACCACAGCGTGAATATTTATGAAAATTTATCTGCTCAAAGTTCTTAACACCACAGCTTGAATATTTATGAATATTTATCTGCTCGAAGTTTTCAACTACACAGCGTGAATATTTATGAATATTTATCTGCTCGAAGTTCTTAACACCAAGCGTGAATATTTATGAATATTTATCTGCTCGAAGTTTTTAACTACACAGCGTGAATATTTATGAATATTTATCTGCTCAAAGTTCTTAACACCACAGCGTGAATATTTATGAATATTTATCTGCTCGAAGTTTTTAACACCAAGCGTGAATATATATTAATATTTATCTTCTCGAATTTTATAGCACCAAGTGTGAATATTCATGAATTATTACCAGCTCAAACTTCAGCAATTGCAAGCAAGAATTGTAACTTCATTATTTGTATTAACCAGTAAGGTACCTAGAGGGTCGAGACCAGCGTCTCTCTCTCTCTCTCTCTCTCACACCTCCGAGCAGGGTTGCCAGGTCTTCCAAATGAGAAAAGGCCAACGTCTGATCAGCTGCAGCTTTAAAAGGCCAACCTAATAGTAGAGAAAGGCCGAATTTCAAAAAGGCCAAATTTAGGTATCTAGCACAGAAAAAGACCAAATTTGGAGGGTTATTTTGGCCCGAAAAAGGCCAACCTGGCACCCCTTCTGGCAACACTTCTTCCGTAAAGGCCAACCTGGCAACCCTTCTTCCGCAAAGGCCAACCTGGCAACCCTTCTTCCGCAAAGGCCAACCTGGCAACCCTTCTTCCGCAAAGGCCAACCTGGCAACCCTTCTTCCGCAAAGGCCAACCTGGCACCCCTTCTGGCAACACTTCTTCCGTAAAGGCCAACCTGGCAACCCTTCTTCCTCAAAGGCCAACCTGGCAACCCTTCTTCCGCAAAGGCCAACCTGGCAACCCTTCTTCCGCAAAGGCCAACCTGGCAACCCTTCTTCCGCAGAGGCCAACCTGGCAACCCTTCTTCCGCAGAGGCCAACCTGGCAACCCTTCTTCCGCAAAGGCCAACCTGGCAACCCTTCTTCCGCAAAGGCCAACCTGGCAACCCTTCTTCCGCAAAGGCCAACCTGGCAACCCTTCTTCCGCAAAGGCCAACCGGGCAACCCTTCTTCCGCAAAGGCCAACCTGGCAACCCTTCTTCCGCAAAGGCCAACCTGGCAACCCTTCTTCCGCAAAGGCCAACCTGGCAACCCTTCTTCCGCAAAGGCCAACCTGGCAACCCTTCTTCCGCAAAGGCCAACCTGGCAACCCTTCTTCCGCAAAGGCCAACCTGGCAACCCTTCTTCCGCAAAGGGCAACCTGGCAACCCTTCTTCCGCAAAGGCCAACCTGGCAACCCTTCTTCCTCAAAGGCCAACCTGGCAACCCTTCTTCCTCAAAGGCCAACCTGGCAACCCTTCTTCCGCAAAGGCCAACCTGGCAACCCTTCTTCCGCAAAGGCCAACCTGGCAACCCTTCTTCCGCAAAGGCCAACCGGGCAACCCTCCTTCCGCAAAGGCCAACCTGGCAACCCTTCTTCCGCAAAGGCCAACCTGGCAACCCTTCTTCCGCAAAGGCCAACCTGGCAACCCTTCTTCCGCAAAGGCCAACCTGGCAACCCTTCTTCCGCAAAGGCCAACCTGGCAACCCTTCTTCCGCAAAGGCCAACCTGGCAACCCTTCTTCCGCAAAGGCCAACCTGGCAACCCTTCTTCCGCAAAGGCCAACCTGGCAACCCTTCTTCCGCAAAGGGCAACCTGGCAACCCTTCTTCCGCAAAGGCCAACCTGGCAACCCTTCTTCCTCAAAGGCCAACCTGGCAACCCTTCTTCCTCAAAGGGCAACCTGGCAACCCTTCTTCCTCAAAGGCCAACCTGGCAACCCTTCTTCCGCAAAGGCCAACCTGGCAACCCTTCTTCCTCAAAGGGCAACCTGGCAACCCTTCTTCCGCAAAGGCCAACCTGGCAACCCTTCTTCCTCAAAGGCCAACCTGGCAACCCTTCTTCTGCCAAGGCCAACCTGGCAACCCTTCATCCGCCAAGGCCAACCTGGCAACCCTTCTTCCGCCAAGGCCAACCTGGCAACCCTTCTTCCGCCAAGGCCAACCTGGCAACCCTTCTTCCGCCAAGGCCAACCTGGCAACCCTTCTTCCGCCAAGGCCAACCTGGCAACCCTTCTTCCGCCAAGGCCAACCTGGCAACCCTTCTTCCGCCAAGGCCAACCTGGCAACCCTTCTTCCGCAAAGGCCAACCTGGCAACCCTTCTTCCTCAAAGACCAACCTGGCAACCCTTCTTCCGCAAAGGGCAACCTGGCAACCCTTCTTCCTCAAAGGGCAACCTGGCAACCCTTCTTCCGCAAAGGGCAACCTGGCAACCCTTCTTCCTCAAAGGGCAACCTGGCAACCCTTCTTCCTCAAAGGCCAACCTGGCAACCCTTCTTCCTCAAAGGCCAACCTGGCAACCCTTCTTCCGCAAAGGCCAACCTGGCAACCCTTCTTCCTCAAAGGGCAACCTGGCAACCCTTCTTCCGCAAAGGCCAACCTGGCAACCCTTCTTCCTCAAAGGCCAACCTGGCAACCCTTCTTCCGCCAAGGCCAACCTGGCAACCCTTCATCCGCCAAGGCCAACCTGGCAACCCTTCTTCCGCCAAGGCCAACCTGGCAACCCTTCTTCCGCCAAGGCCAACTTGGCAACCCTTCTTCCTCAAAGGCCAACCTGGCAACCCTTCTTCCTCAAAGGCCAACCTGGCAACCCTTCTTCCTCAAAGGCCAACCTGGCAACCCTTCTTCCGCCAAGGCCAACCTGGCAACCCTTCTTCCGCCAAGGCCAACCTGGCAACCCTTCTTCCGCAAAGGCCAACCTGGCAACCCTTCTTCCGCAAAGGCCAACTTGGCAACCCTTCTTCCGCAAAGGCCAACTTGGCAACCCTTCTTCCTCAAAGGCCAACCTGGCAACCCTTCTTCCTCAAAGGCCAACCTGGCAACCCTTCTTCCGCAAAGGCCAACCTGGCAACCCTTCTTCCGCAAAGGGCAACCTGGCAACCCTTCTTCCGCAAAGGCCAACCTGGCAACCCTTCTTCCTCAAAGGCCAACCTGGCAACCCTTCTTCCGCCAAGGCCAACCTGGCAACCCTTCATCCGCCAAGGCCAACCTGGCAACCCTTCTTCCGCCAAGGCCAACCTGGCAACCCTTCTGCCGCAAAGGCCAACCTGGCAACCCTTCTTCCGCCAAGGCCAACCTGGCAACCCTTCTGCCGCAAAGGCCAACCTGGCAACCCTTCTTCCGCAAAGGCCAACCTGGCAACCCTTCTTCCGCAAAGGCCAACCTGGCAACCCTTCTTCCGCAAAGGCCAACCTGGCAACCCTTCTTCCGCAAAGGCCAACCTGGCAACCCTTCTTCCTCAAAGGCCAACCTGGCAACCCTTCTTCCTCAAAGGCCAACCTGGCAACCCTTCTTCCGCAAAGGCCAACCTGGCAACCCTTCTTCCTCAAAGGGCAACCTGGCAACCCTTCTTCCGCAAAGGCCAACCTGGCAACCCTTCTTCCTCAAAGGCCAACCTGGCAACCCTTCTTCTGCCAAGGCCAACCTGGCAACCCTTCATCCGCCAAGGCCAACCTGGCAACCCTTCTTCCGCCAAGGCCAACCTGGCAACCCTTCTTCCGCCAAGGCCAACCTGGCAACCCTTCTTCCGCCAAGGCCAACCTGGCAACCCTTCTTCCGCCAAGGCCAACCTGGCAACCCTTCTTCCGCCAAGGCCAACCTGGCAACCCTTCTTCCGCCAAGGCCAACCTGGCAACCCTTCTTCCGCAAAGGCCAACCTGGCAACCCTTCTTCCTCAAAGACCAACCTGGCAACCCTTCTTCCGCAAAGGGCAACCTGGCAACCCTTCTTCCTCAAAGGGCAACCTGGCAACCCTTCTTCCGCAAAGGGCAACCTGGCAACCCTTCTTCCTCAAAGGGCAACCTGGCAACCCTTCTTCCTCAAAGGCCAACCTGGCAACCCTTCTTCCTCAAAGGCCAACCTGGCAACCCTTCTTCCGCAAAGGCCAACCTGGCAACCCTTCTTCCTCAAAGGGCAACCTGGCAACCCTTCTTCCGCAAAGGCCAACCTGGCAACCCTTCTTCCTCAAAGGCCAACCTGGCAACCCTTCTTCCGCCAAGGCCAACCTGGCAACCCTTCATCCGCCAAGGCCAACCTGGCAACCCTTCTTCCGCCAAGGCCAACCTGGCAACCCTTCTTCCGCCAAGGCCAACTTGGCAACCCTTCTTCCTCAAAGGCCAACCTGGCAACCCTTCTTCCTCAAAGGCCAACCTGGCAACCCTTCTTCCTCAAAGGCCAACCTGGCAACCCTTCTTCCGCCAAGGCCAACCTGGCAACCCTTCTTCCGCCAAGGCCAACCTGGCAACCCTTCTTCCGCAAAGGCCAACTTGGCAACCCTTCTTCCGCAAAGGCCAACTTGGCAACCCTTCTTCCGCAAAGGCCAACTTGGCAACCCTTCTTCCTCAAAGGCCAACCTGGCAACCCTTCTTCCTCAAAGGCCAACCTGGCAACCCTTCTTCCGCAAAGGCCAACCTGGCAACCCTTCTTCCGCAAAGGGCAACCTGGCAACCCTTCTTCCGCAAAGGCCAACCTGGCAACCCTTCTTCCTCAAAGGCCAACCTGGCAACCCTTCTTCCGCCAAGGCCAACCTGGCAACCCTTCATCCGCCAAGGCCAACCTGGCAACCCTTCTTCCGCCAAGGCCAACCTGGCAACCCTTCTGCCGCAAAGGCCAACCTGGCAACCCTTCTTCCGCCAAGGCCAACCTGGCAACCCTTCTGCCGCAAAGGCCAACCTGGCAACCCTTCTTCCGCAAAGGCCAACCTGGCAACCCTTCTTCCGCAAAGGCCAACCTGGCAACCCTTCTTCCTCCAAGGCCAACCTGGCAACCCTTCTTCCGCCAAGGCCAACCTGGCAACCCTTCATCCGCCAAGGCCAACCTGGCAACCCTTCTTCCGCCAAGGCCAACCTGGCAACCCTTCTTCCGCCAAGGCCAACCTGGCAACCCTTCTTCCTCAAAGGCCAACCTGGCAACCCTTCTTCCTCAAAGGCCAACCTGGCAACCCTTCTTCCGCAAAGGCCAACCTGGCAACCCTTCTTCCTCAAAGGGCAACCTGGCAACCCTTCTTCCGCCAAGGCCAACCTGGCAACCCTTCATCCGCCAAGGCCAACCTGGCAACCCTTCATCCGCCAAGGCCAACCGGGCAACCCTTCATCCGCCAAGGCCAACCTGGCAACCCTTCATCCGCCAAGGCCAACCTGGCAACCCTTCATCCGCCAAGGCCAACCTGGCAACCCTTCTTCCGCCAAGGCCAACCTGGCAACCCTTCTTCCGCCAAGGCCAACCTGGCAACCCTTCTTCCGCAAAGGCCAACCTGGCAACCCTTCTTCCGCAGAGGCCAACCTGGCAACCCTTCTTCCTCAAAGGCCAACCTGGCAACCCTTCTTCCTCAAAGGGCAACCTGGCAACCCTTCTTCCTCAAAGGCCAACCTGGCAACCCTTCTTCCTCAAAGGCCAACCTGGCAACCCTTCTTCCTCAAAGGCCAACCTGGCAACCCTTCTTCCTCAAAGGGCAACCTGGCAACCCTTCTTCCTCAAAGGGCAACCTGGCAACCCTTCTTCCTCAAAGGCCAACCTGGCAACCCTTCTTCCTCAAAGGCCAACCTGGCAACCCTTCTTCCGCAAAGGCCAACCTGGCAACCCTTCTTCCTCAAAGGCCAACCTGGCAACCCTTCTTCCGCAAAGGCCAACCTGGCAACCCTTCTTCCGCAAAGGCCAACCTGGCAACCCTTCTTCCGCAAAGGCCAACCTGGCAACCCTTCTTCCGCCAAGGCCAACCTGGCAACCCTTCTTCCTCAAAGGCCAACCTGGCAACCCTTCTTCCGCCAAGGCCAACCTGGCAACCCTTCTTCCGCCAAGGCCAACCTGGCAACCCTTCTTCCGCCAAGGCCAACCTGGCAACCCTTCTTCCGCAAAGGCCAACCTGGCAACCCTTCTTCCTTAAAGGCCAACCTGGCAACCCTACTTCCGCAAAGGCCAACCTGGCAACCCTTCTTCCGCAAAGGCCAACCTGGCAACCCTTCTTCCGCAAAGGCCAACCTGGCAACCCTTCTTCCTCAAAGGCCAACCTGGCAACCCTTCTTCCGCAAAGGCCAACCTGGCAACCCTTCTTCCGCCAAGGCCAACCTGGCAACCCTTCTTCCGCCAAGGCCAACCTGGCAACCCTTCTTCCGCCAAGGCCAACCTGGCAACCCTTCTTCCGCAAAGGCCAACCTGGCAACCCTTCTTCCGCAAAGGCCAACCTGGCAACCCTTCTTCCGCAAAGGCCAACCTGGCAACCGTTCTTCCGCAAAGGCCAACCTGGCAACCCTTCTTCCGCAAAGGCCAACCTGGCAACCCTCTTCCGCAAAGGCCAACCGGGCAACCCTTCTTCCGCAAAGGCCAACCGGGCAACCATTCTTCCGCAAAGGCCAACCTGGCAACCCTTCTTCCGCAAAGGCCAACCTGGCAACCCTTCTTCCGCAAAGGCCAACCTGGCAACCCTTCTTCCGCAAAGGCCAACCTGGCAACCCTTCTTCCGCAAAGGCCAACCTGGCAACCCTTCTTCCGCAAAGGCCAACCTGGCAACCCTTCTTCCGCAAAGGCCAACCTGGCAACCCTTCTTCCGCAAAGGCCAACCTGGCAACCCTTCTTCCGCAAAGGCCAACCTGGCAACCCTTCTTCCGCAAAGGCCAACCTGGCAACCCTTCTTCCGCAAAGGCCAACCTGGCAACCCTTCTTCCGCAAAGGCCAACCTGGCAACCCTTCTTCCGCAAAGGCCAACCTGGCAACCCTTCTTCCGCAAAGGCCAACCTGGCAACCCTTCTTCCGCAAAGGCCAACCTGGCAACCCTTCTTCCGCCAAGGCCAACCTGGCAACCCTTCTTCTGCCAAGGCCAGCCTGGCAACCCTTCTTCCGCAAAGGCCAACCTGGCAACCCTTCTTCCGCAAAGGCCAACCTGGCAACCCTTCTTCCGCAAAGGCCAACCTGGCAACCCTCTTCCGCAAAGGCCAACCGGGCAACCCTTCTTCCGCAAAGGCCAACCGGGCAACCCTTCTTCCGCAAAGGCCAACCGGGCAACCCTTCTTCCGCAAAGGCCAACCTGGCAACCCTTCTTCCGCAAAGGCCAACCTGGCAACCCTTCTTCCGCAAAGGCCAACCTGGCAACCCTTCTTCCGCAAAGGCCAACCTGGCAACCCTTCTTCCGCGTGTCCACCGAAAAAAATAATTAAAAAGCGACATTAATGTCTAGGAGTGGCTATCGTTTTTGCGAATTACTTTTTGCGGTGTAATGTTGCGCTAAATACAGTTGGCGTGTTCGCCCGAGACACTAATATTAAAAAAAGGGAGCTCGTAAAGTAACTGGGCTGTGTCGTGATGTATGCAATTGCACGCGATCCTTTTTGGTCAAATGAGGGAAGAAGAAGAAGAAGAAGAAGAAGAAGAAGAAGAAAAAGAAGAAGAAGAAGAAGAAGAGGAAGAGGAAGAGGGAATTGAGTTACTAAGATGAATAGAAGACATTTGGTTTACGTTTCTGTTAGAAGAAGAGGAGGAGGAGGAGGAGGAGGAGGAGGAGGAGGAGGAGGAGGAGGGAATTGAGTTGTAGAGGGAATTGAGTGACAAAGGTGAATAAAAGACGTTTCGGTTTCTTGTTTTTTACATGAATTTGGCGTTGTTATTATTATTATTATTATTATTATTATTATTATTATTATTATTATTATTATTATTATTATTATTACAAGTTAAGTTACATCCTTAGTTGGAAAAGCAAGAGACGTGGAATTGACTCAATCTGGAAAGACCTAGATCAAAGGTCAAAGGTCAAAGTCGAGCAAGAGGTCATTTGTGAGAGGACAACTTCATGGATACAATTTTACTCATAGAGCATTAAAACTTTCAAGGAATGATGATGTCGAGACGTGGAATTGATTCAATATGGAAAGCCTTAGGTCAAAGGTCAAGGTCGAGCAAAAGGTTGAGAAATAATCTTCTTTTCTAGAGTGAGAACAACTTTCTAGTCACAATTTTACTCATAGAGTAGTGAATATTTCAGGGAATAATTATTATGTTGGGACGTGGAATTGATTCAATATGGAAAGTCCTAGGTCAAAGGTCAAGGTTGAGAAATAAGCTGCTGTGGTGGAGGTCTGCTCTCTCAGAGTGCTTTTCTAGTGTGAGAACAACTCTCTGGTCACAATTTTACTTATAGATTATTGAAACTTTCAGGGATTAATTATTATGTTGAGACGTGGAATTGATTCAATATGGAAAGTCCTAGGTCAAAGGTCAAGGTTGAGAAATAATCTTCCGTGTCGGAGGTCTGCTCTCTCATAGTGTTTTTCTAGTGTGAGAACAACTTTCTGGACACAATTTTACTTATATTTCAGCGAATAATTATTATGTTGGGATGTGGAATAGATTCAATATGGAAAGCCTTAGGTCAAAGGTCAAGGTTGAGAATAATCTTCCGTGGCGGAGGTCTGCTCTCTCATAGTGTTTTTCTAGTGTGAGAACAACTTTCTGGACACAATTTTACTTATATTTCAGCGAATAATTATTATGTTGGGACGTGGAATTGATTCAATATGGAAAGTCCTAGGTCAAAGGTCAAGGTCGAGAATTAATCTTCCGTGTCGGAGGTCTGCTCTCTCATAGTGCTTTTCTAGTGTGAGAGCAACTTTCTGGTCACAATTTTACTTATAGATTAGTGAGACTTTCAGGGATTAATTATTATGTTGAGACGTGGAAGTGATTCAATATTTGAAAGTCCTAGATCAAAGGTCAAGGTCGAGCCAAAGGTCGAGAAATAATCTTCCGTAGCGGAGGTCTGCACTCGGTAATTTTCTAGTTACGCAAGCATGTTGAATGATGGAAATAGAAAAAAATACGAAAGAAATGCGTAAAGCCACAAAGAATGAACTTACCAGCGAAGTCTCTTTGGCGAACGCGATCAGATTAGTAAGGATTTTGTATTACAGGGAAACAAAATGACCGGAAACCTGGACTATCGGGAAATCCATTGAGAAAAGATTAAAAAAAAAAAAGTTTGAGAGTTTGCGAAAGTTTTGATTTTATTTTGGGATAGAACGAAAGGAAAAAAAAATTAAACGGATTAGAGGCCGGTGAAGGTAGGAGAATTTTAAGGGAGGTTGCTATAAGGAGAATTTATTATTATTATTATTATTATTATTATTATTAATATTGTTATTATTATGATGATGATGATTGCTGTTAGTATTTTATTTATTATCATCAACAGATTAGATTTTAAATGGACACACACAAATCTCTCTCTCTCTCTCTCTCTCTCTCTCTCTCTCTCTCTCTCTCTCTCTCTCAATATCACCATCCTCTCCTCCTACGTCTATTGACTCAAAGGGCCTTGGTTAGATTTCACCAGTTGTCTCTATATTGAGCTTTTAATTCAATATTTCTCAATTCATCTTCTACTTCGTGCTCCATAGTTCTCAGCCATGTAAGCCTGGGTCTTCCAACTCTTCTAGGGTCTTGTGGAGCCCAGATTAACATTTGGTGAATTAATATCTCTTGGGGAGTGCGAAGAGCATGCCCAAACCATCTCCATCTATCCCTCGGCATGATCTCCTCCACATATGGCACTTGAGTAATCTCCCTTATAGTTTCATTTCTAATCCTGTCCTGCCATTTAAATCCTACTATCCTTCTGAGGGCTTTGTTCTCAAATCTAGTAAATCTATTGGAGATCGATTCATTGTCATAACATGACTCATGTCCACCGATCTCACTGAATTTGTGCATAATTTTGTTATTGATAATTTCTATAGGTATTTATCAAATTCTGTTAAAAAAAATTCTTAAATATAGTTTTAACATCATTTGTTTGCAAAATTTGCCATTTTTTTATCTTCATATTGTTCTATTCAATCAACATTATCTTTTTTGTTTTTTCTTTTATTTATGAATATTAGAATCGAAATGTTTTCAAACTCGAAGGACAATAAGACTCAGGTTTGAATGAAAAGGCTAATTAAAAGAGGCATATCAAAAACTTGTCTTTCCCTCATAAAACGAACTTATTATCTTTGATGTCCAGGTTTTCCTCTGCCGACTTTGCATGCGATGAAAAGACGCAGAATTCCCCCCCCCCCCAAAAAAAAAAAATCCCCCCGCAAAAAAAAAAAAATAAAAATTCCCCCCCCCCCAGAAAAAAAAAATTCCCCCCGCAAAAAAAAAAAATTTCCCCCGCAAAAAAAAAAATTCCCCCCGCAAAAAAAAAAATTCCCCCCGCAAAAAAAAAAATTCCCCCCGCAAAAAAAAAAATTTCCCCCGCAAAAAAAAAAATTCCCCCGCAAAAAAAAAAATTCCCCCCGCAAAAAAAAAAATTTCCCCCGCAAAAAAAAAATTCCCCCGTAAAAAAAAAAATTCCCCCCGTAAAAAAAAAAATTCCCCCCCCCCAAAAAAGATTCTTCTCAATTGGTAAGAAAAAATTCTTAACTTGTGAAAAAGGACTGGTCGATTGAGTGGAGTTTGTCCCCTTGTTAAAATGTTTTACGAGCTAAACTACTTTTTTTTCCCACAGTTATCCCTACGTTAAGGGGTCGGTTGCCTAATGCACTCTCTCCAATGTCTTCTATCAAAGGCTACCTCTTTTCTCTATATCATCCTTCACCTTATCTCGCCATCTAATTCTCTGCTTCCCTCTCGATCCCCCCCAAATGCAAATGATAATGAGAGAGAGAGAGAGAGAGAGAGAGAGAGAGAGAGAGAGAGAGAGAGAGAGAGAGAGAGAGAGATCCTTTCCCTTCGTTATCCTTACACTATGGGGTCGGTCGCCTGATGCCCCCTCTACGATGCCTTCCATCAAAGGCATCATCTTAACACCAGTCGTATTATCTCCTTATCATCCTTCACATTATCATCACAAAACTGTTAGTGGTTTAAAGGTCGCCCATGAATGGCAGAATTAAGTTACAGACTCCCAACCCAAGCTAGGATCAGGGATGGCCAGGCAATAGCTGCTCGCTCACCAGGTAGACCCATAGGCTCGTCCAAACTATAATAAACTATGGAACTCTATCGGGACTCGAACCCCTGGACGGGACAACTCTAAAGCTAATGATAGTTTCTTGTAGCCATCACTAATCACTAAATTGCCTGGGAATTACAATATCCCAATTGGGCTTCACAAGATACTAGAGTTGAAAGACATAGTCCTACATGGCTGAGGATTATGAAACGTGAAGTGGGAGATGATGAATGGAGAAGTATTGAATTAAAAGCTCAAGATAGGGACGACTGGCGAAATCTAACCGAGGCCGTTTGCGTCAATGGGCGTAGCAGGAGATGATGATGATGATTGGACAGAAAGAATACAAAGAACAAAAAGAAACATTAAATATATATGGCTAGAAAAGCTATCCTTAATCTGTTAACCAGAATGAATATCGGCCCAAGTCAGCATCCCTGAGTCTGCCCCACGTCTTAGACAGTTATCATTAAAGCTAAATAAGAGAAAATGAGAGAAAATAAGAGAGAGCCAGCGTTTCTCTCAACAACTTCAGCTCAAATAAGAGATCAGATAGGGGTAGGGGGAGGTGGAGAACCGGAAAAATAATTTTCTCTTATTTCTTTTAAGAAAAAAAAAACCTTAGGAAATCTTCGGATGCTGCGGTCTTTATGATTACAGTTCATTAGGTCGCTATTTCAAGGCAGCGAAGCTTTCAGGACCAGCGCAATTTATTGCATCGTTTCCAAGAGGAAAATATTACCCTTCTCTCTCTCTCTCTCTCTCTCTCTCTCTCTCTCTCTCTCTCTCTCTCTCTCTCTCTTCTTTTTTTTTTGAGGATGTAATGGAGTCTCTCTCCACCTCCTCCAGCCCCCCTCACTCATCCTATCCTTTCCTCACCCCCTACCTCCCCTCCTATCCCCTCTTCCAGCCCCTCCCCCTTCCTATTCTTTCCTCACCCTCCCCCCTCTCCTATCCTTTCCTCACCCCCTCCCTCTCCTATCCTTTCCTCACCCCCACCCTTTCTCCTATCCTATCCTTTACCCCAGCCCCTTTCCCTCCTATTTTTTCCTATCTCCCTCCTTTCTCTCCTATCCCTTCTTCACCCCCTACCTCCCACTCTTATCCTTTCCTCACCCGTCCTCCTCTCCTATTCTTTCCTCCAACCCCTTTCCCTCACCTCTCCTTTCCTCACCCCTTCCCTCTCTTATCCTTTCCTTTGCTTCACCTCCTCCCCTCCTATCCTTTCCTCACCCTCCCTCCCCCTTCCTTTGCTTCAGCTCCTCCCCTCCTATCCTTTCCTCGCCCCCTCCCTCCTCAGCTATCCTTTCCTCACCCTTCCTCCTCTCCTATCCTTTCCTCTTACCCAATTTATAGTTAGGATTGATTCGCCTTCTGTACCTAACCCATCCCCTTTTTGTGAAATGGGTTCCTTTCCTGTACTCAAAAACGACCCAAACCCGAAAATGGCTTCGTACACTTCAGGACCCATTCACCCCCATGACCTACTTCGAGGATTTAGTAGGGCCAAGGAGTAACGAAAAAATATAACGTTCTACTTAACGGGTACTATTTTAAAGAGGTCCTGGAAGGATATGGCGCCCAACGAAGAGAAGGATAATTCTTTTTATGGATTTTTTTTCACTGGAATGTTTTACAGCTTTGGCGCCTCCACTTTAACCCCCCACCCCCAAAAAAGGAGGTGTTCGAGGGGGTGGTAACTGGCGTGTGGTGAATTTATTTATTAATTTTTTTTGCAGGTTTTTATTATTATTATTATTATTATTATTATTATTATTATTATTATTATTATTATTATTATTATTATTATTATTATTAATTGCTAAGCTACAAACCTAGTTGGAAAAGCAGGATGCTATAAGCTCGGGTTCTCCTACAGGGAAGAAAGCCCAGAATATAAGGAGACTACAAGAGAAGTAATTAACAATAAAATAGCTTTCAACTGGGCTCTACAAGGCTCTAGAAGACTTGGAAGACCTAGGCCTACATGGCTGAGGACTATGGAGTGTGAAGTAAGAGATGATGAATGGAAAAGATGATGTATATATCCATGTATATAGATTTTTTTTAGGTGATAAAAAAGATGAGTGAAAGTAAAGTTAGGGCAGTTTAAAGGTTTTATAGCACGCTCATGAATGGCAGAGGCAAGGGACAGTGACATTGCCCTATCAAGCAAGACATTGCCTTAGAGACCGACTATAAATACATATGATTAGCGCCCAAGCCCCCTCTCAACCCAAGCTAGGACCAAGGACGGCCAGGCAATGGCTGTTGATAACTCAGCAGGTAGACCTATAGGCTCCCCCAAACCGCCCCCCCCCCAATCCTTAGCTTACAAGGATGGTGAAGTTACAGCGACCAGTCAGGGACGTTACCACATCGGCCACGACAACCCACATCCTCCCAGTTAGCTAACTAACCATGGAAGGGAAAAGTTTGGAAGGTTAAGTTGCATTACAGCAAGAAGGTGTGTGTGTGTGTGTGTATATATATATATATATATATATATATATATATATATATATATATATATATATATATATATACACAACAAGGTGTATATATATATATATATCATATATTTATATATTTGTTTATATATATATTTATATATATATATATATATATATATATATATATATATATATATATATATATATATATATATATATATATCTATATATATATATATATATATATATATATATATATATTTATATATTTGTATATATATATATATATATATATATATATATATATAAACATATTTTCTTAAAATTAACTTTTATTGAAAATTTTTACGACCAATGTACGGTCCACAATGTCAAAGACGAAATTATTTTGACGTTTTTATTTCCGAAATGGTTTTATAGGAAAACATTATTCGAGACCAATATATAATATGTCTCTCATGAATAAAATTTTAATAGACATGTATACAAGAAGATTGAATTTCTCTCTCTCTCTCTCTCTCTCTCTCTCTCTCTCTCTCTCTCTCTCTCTCACTTTGAATGCGTGTCATGGCACACAAGTGCTGTTATTTACATCAAAGGCGATATTCCTCGTTTTTCGTATTCCAAAGAGATACATTATGATCAAGTGACGTGGAAAATTATCTTGTCTGCCACATTGGCCTTCCTGAAAACGGAGGTGTTGTTGTCGTTGTTGTTGTTGTTGTTGTTATTGTTGCTGTTGGTGTCGAGAATTGGGAGTGGCAGATGACACGCGGGTCTTTGAAGTCAAGAGTGATGGGAAGAAGTCTTGGGTGATGTCTTTCATATCTCCTCTACATATATATTAATATGTATTTATATATATATATATGTGTATATATTATTATTATTATTATTATTATTATTAAATTATTATTATTACTTGCTAAGCTACAACCCTAGTTGGAAAAGAAGGATGCTATAAGCCCAGGGGTCCCAACAGGGAATATATATATATATATATATATATATATATATATATATATATATATATATATATATATATATATATATATATATATAAAAGCAGACACTTGCTCTTTAGTATATAGAGGAATTCTGTCTTGGAAAATTAATCCTTTTTTTGCAAAAAAAAAAAAAAATAGAATATTTCCTTTCTTTTATCCTATGTTTATTTGATTGATTGATCGATTTAAACTTTTGTGGCATCAATCAATCAATCAATTATTTGAAGAAATTATTATTTGAAACGAATAAACCACGTTATTTCACTTATGGATCGATATGACGCCTAAAAAACGAAATAAACTTTGTTTTAATTTGGAAAAAATCCAGATTTTCTCATGAAAATTCCCTCACCCTGCGAATTGCCTTATTATTATTATTATTATTATTATTATTATTATTATTATTATTAGCCAAGCTACAACCCTAGTTGTAAAAGCAAGATGCTATAAGCCCAAGGGCTCCAACAGGGAAAAATAACCCAGTGAGGAAAGGAAATATGGAAATAAATAAACGATGAGAAAAAATTAACAACAAATTATTTTAAAAACATTAACATCAAAACAGATACATCATATATAAACTATGAAAACACATGTCAGCCAGTTCAACATTAAAAAACATTCGCTGCAAGTTTGAACTTTTGAAGTTCTACCGATTCAACTACCCGAACCTTATTATTATTATTATTATTATTATTATTATTATTATTATTACTAGCCAAGCTACAACCCTAGTTGTAAAAGCAAAATGCTATAAGCCCAAGGGCTCCAACAGGGAAAAATAACCCAGTGAGGAAAGAAAATAAGGTAACAAATAAACGACAAGAAAAAATTAACAACAAATTATTTTAAAAACATTAACATCAAAACAGATACGTCATATATAAACTATAAAAACACATGTCAGCCTGTTCAACATTAAAAAACATTCGCTGCAAGTTTGAACTTTAGAAGTTCTACCGATTCAAACTACCCAATTAGGAAGATCATTCCACGACTTGAGAAATCCTGTCGGGGGCAGAGTTACTTGCTAAGCGACTCGCATCTTGAGGAGGAAGGAACTCTGAGGTGCTGCTGTACGCATAGAGAAATAGCTGTGGCGAGTGGCCTGAAAAATCAAATCATTTTTTTTATCTTTTCGTGGTTTTTACGTGGGTTTGATCCGGCTGTGGGTGATTATTATTATTATTATTGTTGTTGTTGTTGTTGTTATTGTTATTGTTATTGTTATTAATGTTATTATTATTATTATTAATTTTATTTTGTTATTGTCTTTTTTATTTTTATTATTTTCATTTTCATTATTATTATTATTATTATTATTATTATTATTGTTGTTATTATTATTATTATTATTATTATTATTATTATTATTAGTAGTAGTAGTAGTAGTAGTAGTAGTAGTAGTAGTAGTAGCAACTAAGCCAGAACCATTATTGGAAAAACAGGATGCTATAAGCTGAAAATCTAAGCCTCTATTATTATTATTATTATTATTATTTATTATTATTATTGTTATTATTATTATTATTATTGTTGTTGAGATTATTATTATTATTATTATTATTATTGTTGAGATTATTATTATTATTATTATTATTAGCTAAGCTACAACCCTAATTGGAAAAGTAGGATGCTATGAGCCCAAAGGTTCCAGCAGGGAAAAATAGCCTAGTGAGGAAATGAAACCAGGAAATAAACTGAAAAAAAAAATGTGTTTTCCGGCGTTCAAAAAATGTGACTCCCTGACGTTCAGAAATTAGCCTTCCTACGTTCAAAGTGGGCCTTCCTGGAGTTCAGAAATGAGACTTCCTACGTTCAACGTGGGACTTCTGGGGTTAAAATATTGGACGTCCTGGCTTTCAAAAATTGGACGTCCCTGCGTTCAAAAATGAGACTTCTGGGGTTTAAAAATTGGACGTCCTGGCGTTCAAAATGAAACTTCGTGACGTTAAAAAATGGACCTCCTGGCGTTCAAATATGAGGCTTCCTACGTTTAAAGTGGGACTTCTGGGGTTCAAAAATTGGACGTCCTGACGTTCAAAAAATTTTTAATTTCTGGCGTTCAGAAATGAGACTTCCTACGTTCAAAGTGGGATTTCTGGGGTTAAAAAATTGGACGTCCTGGCGTTCAAAAATGAGACTTCCTACGTTCAAAGTGGGGACTTCTGGGGTTAAAAAATTGGACGTCCTGACGTTCAAAAATGAGACTTCGTGACGTTAAAAAACTGGACTCTTCCCTGTCGTTCAAAAATGAGATTTCCTGGCGTTCAAAAATGGAACTTCCTAACGTTCAAAAATTGTAC
Source organism: Palaemon carinicauda (assembly GCF_036898095.1). Taxonomy (NCBI): domain Eukaryota; kingdom Metazoa; phylum Arthropoda; class Malacostraca; order Decapoda; family Palaemonidae; genus Palaemon; species Palaemon carinicauda. Next base: position 132,615,337 of record NC_090734.1, read on the forward strand.
TTTCTGAAGTCAAAAAATGGAACTAATGGCGTTCAAAAAAATGGGAACTTCCTGACGCTAAAGTGGCACTACCCAACGACGCATTACCTATTCAAAGAAACGTAAAAGATGAGCAAATACTGATAAAATAAAGTCCAAAAAGTCCAGACCTCAAAATGAAAGTGCAGAACGCAAAAAGAAAGTCCGGACCTCAAAAAGAAAGTCCAGACTTCAAAAAGAAAGTCCAGACCTCAAAAAGAAAGTCCGGACCTCAAAAAGAAAGTCCGGACTTCAAAAGAAAGTCCAGACCTCAAAAAGAAAGTCCGGACTTCAAAATGAAAGTGCAGAACTCAAAAAGAAAGTCCAGACCTCAAAAAGAAAGTCCGGACCTCAAAAAGAAAGTGCAGAACTCAAAAAGAAAGTCCAGACCTCAAAAAGAAAGTCCAGAACTCTTGAAGAAAGTCCAGAACTCATGAAGAAAGTGCAGAACTAAAAAAAAAAGTCCAGACCTCAAAAAGAAAGTCCAGACCTCAAAAAGAAAGTCCGGACCTCAAAAAGAAAGTTCAGAACTCAAAAAGAAAGTCCAGACCTTAAAAAGAAAGTCCATACCTCAAAAAGAAAGTCCAGAACTCATGAAGAAAGTGCAGAACTAAAAAAAAAAGTCCAGACCTCAAAAGGGAAGTGCAGACCTCAAAAGGGAAGTGCAGACCTCAAAAAGAAAGTCCAAACCTCAAAAAGAAAGTGCAGACCTCAAAAAGAAAGTCCAGACCTCTGAAAGAAAGTGCAGAACTCATGAAGAAGTCCAGCTGATGACGTCTGCGACCACTATTCGGTGGGTGTCGCTATTTGCCCGGCAGCCATCACCATCGTCATTTCTTGGGTCGTCATTTGCAAAATGCGCATTTTATGTCTCTCTCTCTCTCTCTCTCTCTCTCTCTCTCTCTCTCTCTCTCTCTCTCTCTCTCTCTCTCTCTCTCTCAATTTCGTCATTATCTGAAAATTTTCTTATCTCTCTCCAGGAATTGTTTTGTCTTTGTAAGATCTCTCTCTCTCTCTCTCTCTCTCTCTCTCTCTCTCTCTCTCTCTCTCTCTCTCTCATATCTGCAAATGCGCCTTTTATCTCTCTCTCTCTCTCACAAATTCGTCATTATCTGCAAACTTGCTTCTCTCTTTCTCCATATGCAAGTGTGCCTTTTAACTCTCTCTCTCTCTCTCTCTCTCTCTCTCTCTCTCTCTCTCTCTCTCTCTCTCTCTCTCTCTCTCTCTGCCAAGTCTTTATAGATGCCACAAAGTCTGACGGGAGGATAAAAAGGATGGAATAAAACCCAGCTGGAATGCATCTTGCAAAGTTGTATATAGTTTATGGAAGGTCATTCTGGGAGCTCAATGTTCTTCGTCGTCTGTCGAATGAAGTTAATGATGGATGTATAGAAAGAAAGAAAATATCTTGGTTGCATGATTTAGCTGCAGTAATGGTAGAAATAATCGAAATAAGTGTTTAATGACGTGTTATCTGGAAATGATATAGGTATTTGGTATTGTTGCTATATTTGTTGTAACCTTGTTTCGAGTATTGTTCTCTTGTCTGGTGTTCAGCTGCTGATTCTCATCTTAATTTGTTGGGCAGAAAATTACGGTCTATTAAATTTCTTATTCCTGATCTATATATTAATCTCTGGCACCGTCGTTCAATTAGTTCATTATGCATGTTGCATAAGATTTTTCATAACACTGACCATCCTTTACATTCAGATCTCCCTGGACAATTCTCTCCTGTTCGTAATACTAGGCAGGCAGTTAATTCTAATAGCCAGGCCTACTCCATCATGAGGCTCAATACTACACAGTATTCTAGAAGTCTTATTCCAGCTGTGACCAAGTTGTGGAATGATCTTCCCTATCGGGTAGTTGAATCAGTAGAACTTGAAAAGTTCAAAGTTGGAGCAAATGTTTTCATGTTGACCAGGCTGACATGAGTCTTTTTATAGTTTATATAGGACATATCTGTTTTTGACGTTGTGAATAGTTTATATAGGACATATCTGTTTTGACGTTGTTACTGTTTTTAGAATGATTTATTGTTAATTTGTTCTCATCATTTATTAATTTCCTTATTTCCTTTCCTTACTGGGCTATTTTTCCCTGTTGGAGCCCTTGGGCTTATAGCATCTTGCTTTTCGAACTAGGATTGTAGCTTGGCTAGTAATAATAATAATAATAATAATAATAATAATAATAATAATAATAATAATAATAATAATGTTGTTGTATTTCCGTAATAGTATGTATGCCCTTTCTGGAACACAAGAAATCAATACCCAATAATTTTCGAAAGCTTTGCATAACTATAAAAAAAAAAAAAAAAAAATTCTTCACATTAAACAGATACGAAATATAATTTCAGTTTCAGTATTATAATTCGGCGAGAACTTCCAAGTCCATAAATGATTACCTAATTTTCATGATATATATATCAGATATATTTAATAATTGATATCGAGTGAATTACGATGCCATGCTAATTTTAAAGCTTTTTATCTAAGACTAGTATACGCTAGCCGTCAAAAACTGACGTCTAAATATTTAGATATGTATACACATATTCAACCCTTCCTACCCCATCCCCCCTATCCTAACTATAACCCGCTGGTTCGGTAATTTGTGAGAAATTGTTGTTTCCGAGTGTAGCTCTCGGGGTACCCCCTCTTAACAGGGTGACTGACTGACTACCCGAGGTATATACTGTATATGACGATATGATCTCCTAATACTGAATTGTTTAATGAATTTTAAGGCGATCTATAGTGAATAAATGAATGATTTGCAATTTTCTGGCATCCTATTATATCTTTCAATGTTGGTGTTATACCCTCTTGTGTCCATGAGATATTATACGTCGAGGTCAATATTTATTTTGCCTATTACTTCTTTCAATGTTTATTTTACCTATGACTTCTTTCAATGTTTATTTTACCTATGACTTCTTTCAATGTTTGTTTTACCTATTACTTCATTCAATGTTTATTTTGCCTATTACTTCTTTTAATGTTTATTTTACCTATTACGTCTTTCAATGATTATTTTACCTATTACTTCTTTCAATGATTATTTTACCTATTACTTCTTTCAATGATTATTTTACTATTACTTCTTTCAATGTTTATTTTACCTATTACTTCTTTCAATGTTTATTTGGCCTATTACTTCTTTCAATATTTATTTTACCTATTACTTCTTTCAATATTTATTTAAACTAGTACTACTTTCAATGTTTATTTTACCTATTATTTCTTTCAATGTTTATTTTACCTATTATTTCTTTCAATGTTTATTTTACCTATTATTTCTTTCAATGTTTATTTTACCTATTACTTCTTTCAATATTTATTTTACCTATTACTTCTTTCAATATTTATTTAAACTATTACTTCTTTCAATATTTATTTAAACTATTCCTTTTTTCAATATTTATTTTGCCTATTACTTCTCTCAATATTTATTTTGCTTTTACTTCTCTCAATATATGTTTTGCCCATTACTTCTTTCAACGTTGCTCTTATACCCTTTTATATCCGTGATATATCCTGCGCCAAAATCAATATTCTGTAAACAATTTTTGTTTACATAACAGGTCAAGGAGATTTGTGTAGGCGCAAATAGAGGTTTTCAGACTTTGTTTTGATGAAGAGAAGTATACAAAAGCAGGCATTAATAAAGACTTTATAATTACGCGTGGCCTTAATTGATTTACATACGTCATTATTTCGTAGCTTCTACGAGGGCTTTGGAACTCGCACAAAGGAGCATTGTTTCAGCTGAGAGAGAGAGAGAGAGAGAGAGAGAGAGAGAGAGAGAGAGAGAGAGAGAGAGAGAGAGAGAGAGTTTTCATAGTTAATCCGTGTATAGATTATTTAATAGGGCCACTGAGGACTACCTTCTTTTATTCGATGATAAAACATGTTATGGTCACATATTTGGTTTTTAGTATTATTTGAGAAAGGTAGAATTATCATGTAAGAAAATGGTGTTAATTTTAGAAGATATATCTAATAATTGATATATATATATATATATATATATATATATATATATATATATATATATATATATATATATATATATATACAGTATATGTATGTATATATATGTATATACAGTATATGTATGTATATATATGTATATACAGTATATGTATGTATATATATGTATATGTATATATATATAAATATGTATATATGTATATATATATATATATATGTATATATATATATATATATATATATATATATATATATGTATATGTATATATATATATATATATATATATATATATATATATATATATATATATATGAGAGAGAGATATTTTGAATATTTTTAGTACTTTGTAACTTCACACAAGGTAAATACAAGAATAGTATTGGTTAAGAGAGAAAATTACCACGTTTTGCTCTCTCTCTCTCTCTCTCTCTCTCTCTCTCTCTCTCTCTCTCTCTCTCTCTCTCTCTCTCTCAATAGACACCTTGACTGTTTATCTAGCGTCTCGTAACTTCTCCACGAGGAGATAAATACAAGAATTGGTTGAGAGAACAAATTAAAATGTCTTCTTTTTCTAATCTCTTAAATTTTATGGATTCCTCCCAGACTCTGCCGACGACTTACTTTCGGTTACGAAAGATACACGTGTGACCCCTTGAGACTTTTCTTGCTGACAAGAATGATTCACTGTATTTACGTCTATACATGAATGCGCACACGCTCGTGTATGTATGTATATACACGTGCGTATAGATATGAATTCATATTTATATCTACTGGATATATATACACTTATGAATACGTTTGTATATATATATATATATATATATATATATATATATATATATATATATATATATATATATATATTTATATTTATATATGTATATCTGTGTGGGTTTATATGTAGACATATACTATACATATATGTATATATATATATATATATATATATATATATATATATATATATATATATTTATATATGTATATCTGTGTGGGTTTATATGTAGACATATACTATACATATATGTATATATATATATATATATATATATATATATATATATATATACTGTATATATATATGTGTATATATATATATATATATATATATATATATATATATATGTGTGTGTGTGTGTGTGTGTGTGTGTGTGTGTGTGTGTGTGTTTAGGCCAATTTAATGTATCTGTGAAAGGTCGACATAGCATTTAAAGGCGTCAGTTATAATTTGATCCTTTGCATTTATATATAAATATATATATATATATATATATATATATATATATATATACATATATATATATATATATATATATAAGACAGAGAGAGAGAGAGAGAGAGAGAGAGAGAGAGAGAGAGAGGAGAGAGAGAGAGAGAGAGAGAGAGAGAGACCGACCTTCAACCAAAGGCACAAAGTCGAGAAAACTGGTGGATCAGCCTGGTGAGTCATCAGTTGAGTTTTGTAGAGTTTCAGCAGCCATAAATACCCGATGGCCTCCTTCAGAAGACGAATGGACACAGAAAAATAAAAATAAATATCTTAAAGATTTAGAAATAGGGTTTAGGTATTATTTTTAGGCTTGGGAAATATCTGCTTTCATTTTATGTTTTATATAGATTGTTTTGATGGGGTTTAGGCATTATTTTTAGGCTTGGGAAATATCTGCTTTCATTTTATGTTTTATATAGATTGTTTTGATGGGGTTTTAGGCATTATTTTTAGGCTTGGGAAATATTTGTTTTCATTTCATGTTTTATATAGATTGTTTTGATAGGGTTTAGGCATTATTTTTAGGCTCGTAAAATATCTGCTTTCATTTCATGTTTTATATAGATTGTTTTGATTGGGTTTAGGCATTATTTTTAGGCTCGGGAAATATTTTTGTTTTCATTATGTTGCATATTGATTATTTTAATTTTTTTATTGTTTTCATTTTTATTGGTTTTTATATTAATGATTTTCTTTACTTGTTCTCCATACCTTGCATTTTTCTTCGTCGCATATCGATTGTTATAATTTTCCTTAACGGCTTGAGGATTTAGAAATAGATTTCAGGCATTGATTTTAGGCTCGGGAAATATTTCTGTTTTCTGCTTTTTATTTTCTGTTTTCATTTTGTTGCATATTGATTATTTTGATATTTTATAATGTTTTCATTTTTATTGTTTTTTTTTTTTATATTAAGGATGTTTACTTCATCACCATCCCTTGCATTTTTCCTTATGTTGCATATCGATGGTTTTAATTGTCTTTATTTTCTTCATGCATTTTTATTGTTTTTTTTTATATTAATGGCGTTGTTTACTTCTCTTCCCCCTTGCATTTTAATCCTCCTCCCCTTACCAAGAGGAAAGTAGCCAATGAACATTCACAGTGTAGTAGTTAACCCCTTGAATGAAGAAGATTTTTTCTGTTATCTCATTGTTGTCAGGTGTATGAGGCTATACGAGAATTTCGAATAGCTCTGACTATTCGGTGTATGTTTAGGCAAAGGTAAAATGATCCGTAACCAGAGAGGGATCCAATTTAGTACTGTCTGGCTAGTCAAAGGACTAATTAACAGAAAATGAGAAAAAAATGAACACGATTACTCATAGGCGTATGACTGTTACAGCTTCAGCAATTACTGAAATAGTTTTATTATTATTATTATTACTTGCTAAACTACAACCTTAGTGCGAAAAGCAGGATGCTATGAGGCCAGGGGCCCCAACAGAGAAAATATTCCAGTGAGGAAAGGAAACAAGGAAAAATAAAGTATTTTAAGAACGGTAACAAAATCTATTTAGAAATATGTTTAGCTATGGCAAGCAGCTCTTCTAGGAGAAGGACACTCCAAAATCAATCCATTGTTCTTTAGTCTTGGGTAGTGCCATAGCCTCTGTATCGTGTTCTTCCACTGTCTTAGAACGATTCCTCTCTGAAGCTCGTTATGAGACGTTTCATATGATGCCAGTGGCCTTTTCAAGTTCACCTTGGAAGCTGGCCTTCTTACTCGCTTTTTAAATGGTATAAGAATTTTTAAATGTTTTACAGCCTCCACCAACAAAGTTGGATGATGCTTATGTTTTACCCCCCCCCCCTCTGTTTGTGTGTGTTCGTTTGTGAACAGCTTCCTGTCCACAATTGTAATCGTAGAGTAATAAAACTTTCAGGGAATAACTGTTATGTAAAAACGCTCGAAATTATTAAGTTTTGGAAGGTCAAGGTCAAGGTCGAGAATTAGGTCAACTGTTATGTAAAAAGCTGGCAATGATTAAATTTTGGAAGGTCAAGGTCAAGGTCGATAATTAGGTCAACTGTTATGTAAAAAGTTGGCAATGATTAAATTTTGGAAGATCATGTCAATGTCGAGAATTAGGTCAACTGTTATGTAAAAAGCTGGCAATGATTAAATTTTGGAAGGTCAAGGTCAAGGTCGAGAATTAGGCCGAGAAATCGGTCTGGGCTCTAGTTTGTTATAAAGTTATTTAATAATTTTTGTTTTTGTTAATTTTTTTTTATCTTATTTAATTGTTCGTTATTAATCATACTCCATCGGCATCAATGACTCTATGTTGTGATGCCAGATAATCAACAATCGATCATTTCATTGTCTTGGGTTAGAGTTCTCTTGCTTCAGGGTACACTCGGGCACACCATTCTATCAGTTTCATTATTTCCTTTCCTTACTGGGTTATTTTCCCTGTGGGAGCCCTTGAGTTTATAGCATTGTGCTTTTCCAATTAGGGTTGTAGCTTAGCTGATATTAATGTAAACCATGTTAATGAATTAAATATTATCCAATTTAGAAAGTGGATAACATAAGGATGTAATATTTCTTTATTATTAGTATTTTTATTAAAAGTTTATCCATCACTGTCTTGTGGTTTAAAGGTTTAAAGGCCGCTCATGAATGCCAGAGGCAAGGGCAGTGACACTGCCCCTTCAAGCAGGACAATGCCCTAGAGACTGAACATATATACTTATGATCAGAGCCCATGCTTCCTCTCCACCATAGCTAGGACCAAGGTGGGCCAGGCAATGGCTTCTGATGACTCGGCAGATAGACCTATAGGCTCTCCCAAACCTTCTATCTTTTGTTCATAGGGATGGTGAGGATGAGGCTACTATTAAAAACTACTAAGCTTGAGCGGGACTCGAACCCCAATCTGGCGTTCAGCAGTCAGGGACGTTACCACATCGGCCACCAAGACTTAGCCACTATAAATGTGTGTCTTTGTGAACCTTCCTTTATAAGTTATAAGAAAACCATATTTTGAAACTAACTTGGCTACATAATTGATTAGAAATTCAGTGGCATTATTATTATTATTATTATTATTATTATTATTATTATTATTGTTATTATTATTATTGTTAATAATACTATTATTGTTATTTATTATTTATTTATTATTTATTTATTGTTATTTATTATTATTAATTATTATTTTTTATTTATTATTTTTATTATTATTATTATTATTATTATCATTATTATTTATTATTATTACTATTTATTATTATTATTTATTATCATTATTTATTAATATATATTATTATTATTATTATTATTGTTATTCTTAATCATTATTTATTATTTTATTATTATTGATTATTGATTAGTATTGATTATTATTTGTTATTAATTATTATTATTATCAATTATCATTTATTATTATTATTATTATTATTATTATTATTATTATTATTATTATTATTATTATTATTATTATTAATAGAGAGAACTCGAAGAGAGAAGCCTGCAAAGTCGAAGAGTCTTACATGTGGTAACTATGACGTCATTGTTTCCTTCCAAGTAGGTTACGGTGTTGCTATTTACGGATTGTACCACTTCTTGTGTTCCAGTAGCTCTCTCTCTCTCTCTCTCTCTCTCTCTCTCTCTCTCTCTCTCTCTCTCTCTCTCTCTCTCTCTCTCCACATTATTTATATAGGTATACGATATATGTAAATATATGTATGTATGTATATATACTCTATATATATATATATATATATATATATATATATATATATATATATATATATATATATATGTGTGTGTGTGTGTGTGTGTGTATGTCCATTCATTACTATTTCTCTCTCTCTCTCTCTCTCTCTCTCTCTCTCTCTCTCTCTTTTAATAATCCAAGTATCTTTAAAATAAAATATTCTTGGCACCTTTTCTTGAATTCAAAGAAATTAAAACTAGTCGTAAATTAATAAGCCTTCTCTCTCTCTCTCTCTCTCTCTCTCTCTCTCTCTCTCTCTCTCTCTCTCTCTCTCTCTCTGATAAAAAGAATGAGAAGCAGCACCTGTGTGCAGGATTAGTGAGGATATAACAAATGCGTGTGACCGTACCATGGTGACGCGAGGGTAATGGAGGTCGGACGAGGCTTTTTTTTTTTTTTTTTTTTTTTTTTCTTTTCGCGGTGGGGGAAGGGGCAGACGGATTGAAAAATTAAGTATCGTCTCAGTCATTATGGTTATCACACATCCGCTGTTTTTTTTATTTTTTAAAATATTATAATTATGTTCTTGATAAGGATATTAAAGTTTGTTTTTCTTCAAAGTATTATAGTTTTCTCATAAGATGTGTTTACGAAAATTGGATATATATATATATATATATATATATATATATATATATATATATATATATATATATATATATATATACAGTATATATATACATATATATATATATATATATATATATATATATATATATATATATATATATATACAGTATATATATATACATATATATATATATATATATATATATATATATATATATATATATACAGTATATATATATATATATATATATATATATATATATATATATATATCTTGTTCCTTTTCTTCAAATCATTATAGATTTGCTAATAAGATGTGTTTACGAAAAGTGCAAAAAAAAGTATCTTGTTTCTTTTCTTTAAATCATTATAGATTTTCTCATAAGATATGTTTACGTAAAGTTAAAAAAAATGAAATATATATATCTTGTTCTTTTTCTTCAAATCATTATAATGTTATCATAATATATGTTTACGAAAAGTGCAAAAAAATATATTGTTCCTTCTCTTCAAAGCATTATAATGTTCTCTTATGTTTACGAAAAGTGCAAAAAAATATATTGTTCCTTCTCTTCAAAGCATTATAATGTTCTCTTATGTTTACGAAAAGTGCAAAAAAATATATTGTTCCTTCTCTTCAAAGCATTATAATGTTCTCTTATGTTTACGAAAAGTGCAAAAAAATATATTGTTCCTTCTCTTCAAAGCATTAATAGTTTTCTCATAAATCATGTTTACGAAAAGTGCAAAAAAAATATATTGTTCCTTCAAAGCATTATAGTTTTCTCATAATACATGTTTACAAAAAGTGCAAGGAAAAAAAATATTGTTTTTCTCCATCAAGAAAGCAATCGATGAAGTTTTTTTTTTTTTTTTTTTTTTTTTTTAGTGCAAACATTACGAGGTTTCGAACCCTCAGAATGCAGGAAAACATCCTTCAAGCCAGGGATTCTGTTTGTGGGCCAGTCGAAGGAGAAATTGATATGGCACTCTGCCACGATCGGGCGTTATGGATTATATACGGTAATGTACGGCCCCCTGGAGATTGGGTGTGGGTGGGTGGGTGGATGGGTACTAGGAGCATTGGTGCTGAATGGGCGTGAAATCTCAATTTGTTTTTAGCAGATAGGAATGATGTGTGAAAGAAGAATGAGGGCAATTTAAAGGTTTAAAAGGCCGCTCATGAATGGCAGAGGCAAGGGACATTGACATTGCCCTAGCAAGCAGGACAATGCTCTACAGACTGACCATATATACATATGATCAGTGCCCAAGCCCCCTCTCCGCCCAAGCAAGGACCAAGGAGTGCCAGCTTTAAAGGTTTAAAAGGCCGCTCATGAATGGCAGAGGCAAGGGACATTGACATTGCCCTAGCAAGCAGGACAATGCTCTACAGACTGACCATATATACATATGATCAGTGCCCAAGCCCCCCTCTCCGCCCAAGCAAGGACCAAGGAGTGCCAGGTTTAAAGGTTACTCATGAATGGCAGAGGAAAGGGACAGTGACATTGCCCTATTAATCTGGACAATGCTCTAGAGACTGACCATATATACATATGATCAGTGCCCAAACCCCCTTTCCGCCCAAGCAAGGACCAAGGAGGGCCAGGCAGTGATTGCTGTGACTCAGAAGGTAGATCCATAGGCTCCCCAAAACCTGCCAGCATTAGCTCACAAGGATGGTGAGGTTGTAGCGACCAAATGTACTAACATATTTGAGCGGGACTCGAACCCCGGTATGGTAAGTCATCAGCAGTCTTTGCATGGCCCTCCTTGGTCCTAGCTTGGGTGGAGAGGGGGCTAGCGCGCTGATCATATGTATAAATGGTCAGTCTCTATGCCATTGTCTGGTTTGGTAGGGCAATGTAACTGTCCCTTGCCACTGCCATTCATGAGCGGCCTTTAAACCTAGCCCTTCTTGGACCTAGCTTGGGGGAAGAGGGGGCTTGGGCACTGATCATATGTATATAGGGCTAGACTTTAGGCCATTGTCCTGCTTAATAGGGTAATGTCACTGTCCCTTGCCTCTGCTATTCCTGATCGGTCTTAAAACCTTTAAACCTTTAGATATTTGCTGTAAGGATATTTGAGGATCAGACCAGGAGAAGCATAGATTGGTGGGGGGAGGGGGTTATGCACTCTAAGGACCTTAGTGCATAGCAAATGTATCGAAGGACGTCTTGGGTCTTTGTTGTAGGGCGAGTTACATTGACGTGTTGCGGTCGACTGTTATTGGCACTCGGACACGAGTGCCACCGTCAGAAGGTGACAACTGCCGCATTGGAATATTGACCTCCGCTCAATCATTAACCCCCCCCCCACCCCACCCCCTCTCTTTCCTCCCCCTCTCTCCCTCCCCCTCTCTCCCTCACTTACCCCATTACTCTCGCCATCACTTAGTTGACTTCTCCTCTCCCCTGTTTTTGGTTTTCAAGGTTCGTAATTTCTCAGAGTGACTTCTTCGTCATCTTCATACTGAATCGTTATTCGATTTTAATCATAATTATTTTCTTGATCATAAACATGTATTTTTAAAGAGTTTTCTTATTGTAACCTTCACTATGTAATCTATTTATTAGATAGAAAGTGTGCTATTAAAAGTAGTATCCGGGACTGCATTATTTCGATTTTAATCCTGATTATTTTATTGATTAAAAACATCCATTTTTTACACGTTTTCCTAATGGGACTTTCACTATAGTCCATTTTTTTTAGTGAGGCAGATTTGCACGGACTCGCAAGGGTGCCCTTTTAGTTAGGAAAAGTTTCGTATTAGCTGATTGGATGGAAGTATTTTTGTCCGACCAATCAGCTATCAGGAAACTTTTCCGAGCCAAAAGGGCATCTCAGCGAGTCGGTGAAAATCTGCCTCACTAAAAAACTTTGACTATAGGTTGTTTGTGTAGTAAAAAGAAAGTGGGCTATTGAATTTAGTATTCAGAACTGCATATATCAAAATTTCTAAACATTTATCTATGTAAATCTATTTGCATATGAATCATGGACTTGAAAACATATTTTTTTTAATGCATTTTCTTATTTTCAACATCACTATAGTCCATTTCTTTTAGCCAGGCATATTTGCACTGACTCGCAACGGTGCCCTTTTAGCTCGGAGAAGTTTACTGATCGCTGATTGGATAGAATTATCTTGTCCAACCAATCAGCGATCAAGACACTTTTCCGAGCTAAAAGGGCACCGCTGCGAGTCGGTGCAAATATGCATCGCTAAAAGAAATGGACTATAGGTAATCTATTTAATAAATAGAAAATGTGCTATTGAAGTATTCGGGACTGCATTAGTTCAATTTTAATAATTTTATTAATTACAAACTTCCCCACGCTTAGAAATTTGCCGAAAAAAAAAAAAAAAAAAAAAAAAAAAAAAAAAAAAAAAAAAAAAACTGAGATAATTGTTGCCAGGCATTTGCTATTTCAAAAACGGATATATTAACCTTAGGAGTGATATTACAATCACCTACCTGTAAAAGAACAAAGTAGGGTATAAATTACGGTCGCCTGTATTTTACTGAAATACGGCTGAGAACAGTATGTTTTTTGCGGAAATTTCCGATTTGAATAACGTTTTTTTAAAGAGCATTTTAATGCGTTATTGTTCCCATACCTAATAATAATTATTATTAATAATAAAAATAATAATTAATAGTAATAATAATAATAGTAATTATTGTTGTTATTATTATTATTATAATAATTATTATTATTATAATTATTATTATTATTATTATTATAATTATAATTATTACTATTATTATTATTATAATTATTATTATAATTATAATTATAATTATTACTATTACTATTATTATTATTATTATTATTATTATTATAATTGTAGTTATTATTATTATTATTATTATTATTATTATTATTATTATTATTATTATCATCATCATTATTATTATTATTAGGCTATTGCAATTACTATTCGAAACTGGAATTTATTTAAACTATCTCTTGCATCTAAATCATTCTCTTTC
>NC_090734.1:132646928-132648595 GCF_036898095.1 Palaemon carinicauda
GGTGGAATATGACAGCGACTGCTACATTGTCTTTCCCTGGAGCCGATGAGGCCATTCATGGGTGGAATATGACAGCGACTGCTACATTGTCTTTCCCTGGAGCAGATAAGGCCATTCATGGGTGGAATATGACAGCGACTGCTACATTGTCTTTCCCTGGAGCAGATAAGGCCATTCCCTGGAGCAGATAAGGCCATTCATGGGTGGAATATGACAGCGACTGCTACATTGTCTTTCCCTTGAGCAGTTAAGGCCATTCATGGGTGGAATATGACAGCGACTGCTACATTGTCTTTCCCTGGAGCAGATAAGGCCATTCATGGGTGGAATATGACAGCGACTGCTACATTGTCTTTCCCTGGAGCAGTTGAGGCATTCATGGGTGGAATATGACAGCGACTGCTACATTGTCTTTCCCTGGAGCAGTTGAGGCCATTCATGGGTGGAATATGACAGCGACTGCTACATTGTCTTTCCCTGGTGCAGATAAGGCCATTCCCTGAGCCGATGAGGCCATTCATGGGTGGAATGTGACAGCGACTGCTACATTGTCTTTCCCTGGAGCCGATGAGGCCATTCATGGGTGGAATGTGACAGCGACTGCTACATTGTCTTTCCCTGGAGCCGATGAGGGCCATTCATGGGTGGAATGTGACAGCGACTGCTACATTGTCTTTCCCTGGAGCCGATGAGGCCATTCATGGGTGGAATGTGACAGCGACTGCTACATTGTCTTTCCCTGGAGCCGATGAGGCCATTCATGGGTGGAATGTGACAGCGACTGCTACATTGTCTTTCCTGAGCCGATGAGGCCATTCATGGGTGGAATGTGACAGCGACTGCTACATTGTCTTTCCCTGGAGCCGATGAGGCCATTCATGGGTGGAATGTGACAGCGACTGCTACATTGTCTTTCCCTGGAGCCGATGAGGCCATTCATGGGTGGAATGTGACAGCGACTGCTACATTGTCTTTCCCTGGAGCCGATGAGGCCATTCATGGGTGGAATGTGACAGCGACTGCTACATTGTCTTTCCCTGGAGCCGATGAGGCCATTCATGGGTGGAATGTGACAGCAACTGCTACATTGTCCTTTCCCTGGAGTAGTTGAGGCCATTCATGGGTGGAATGTGACAGCACTGCTACATTGTCTTTCCCTGGAGCCGATGAGGCCATTCATCGGGTGGAATATGACAGCGACTGCTACATTGTCTTTCCCTGGAGCCGATGAGGCCATTCATGGGTGGAATATGACAGCGACTGCTACATTGACTTTCCCTGGAGCAGATAAGGCCATTCATGGGTGGAATATGACAGTGACTGCTTTATGGACTTTTACAGGAGCCACCCTTTTCGTAAGAGAAACGAAAATATACCAGTGTAATCTGTTTCAACCAATTGTCAGACTTGAAATTATTATTATTATTTGAAATTTTAAAATTGCTAATTTATCATTTCTGAAATCATTAGAAATATTACTATTTCATGTCATTTTTACATTTACCCTCATTGTTAATAATTCTTTATAACAATGTGAAACAGCATCTCTTTCATGCTAGTGTACGCCACCCGTCAAAAATGACCTGTCCCACCCCCTCCCCCTTTCTTAACTACAACCTACAGGTTCTGCAATTTGTAGGAGAGTGCGGTTTCCGTGTTTACCTCTC
>NC_090734.1:132649095-132651595 GCF_036898095.1 Palaemon carinicauda
AATCAATCAACCAAAGAAAATATAGTCAGTGGAATTAATCAACCAAAGAAAGTATTGAGTCAGTGGAATCAATCAGCCAATGAAAGTTCTGAGTCAGTGGAATTAATCAACCAAAGAAAGTATCGAGTCGGCAGAATCAATCAACCAAAGAAAGTATCGAGTCAGTGGAATCAATCAACCAAAGAAAGTACAGAATCAATGGAATCAATCAACCAAAGAAAGTACAGAATCAGTGGAAGCAATCAGCCAAAGAAAGTATTGAGTCAGTGGAATCAATCAGCCAAAGAAAGTATTGAGTCAGTGGAATCAATCAGCCAAAGAAAGTATTGAGTCAGTGGAATCAATCAGCCAAAGAAAGTATTGAGTCAGTGGAATCAATCAGCCAAAGAAAGTATTGAGTCAGTGGAATCAATCAACCAAAGAAAGTACTGAGTCAGTGGAATCAATCAGCCAAGAAAGTACTGAGTCGGTGGAAAGTAATGAGTCGGTGGAATCAATCAACCAAAGAAAGTATTGAGTCAGTGGAATCAATCAGCCAAAGAAAGTACTGAGTCGGTGGAATCCAATCAACCAAAGAAAGTACTGAGTCAGTGGAATCAATCAGCCAAAGAAAGTATGAGTCAGCGGAATCAATCAACCAAAGAAAGTATTGAGTCAGAATCAATCAACCAAAGAAAGTATTGAGTCAGTGGAATCAAATCAACCAAAGAAAATATTGGGCCTTTCTAAGATGATTTTCTGGAAATACCAACACAAATCCACTTAAGAATTTTTGAATTTTACCAGAATGACAATGTTACTTTTTCTTCGTATTAAATTTAGATTATTTTTCTTTGTAAAAAAAAAATCAATATTTTTTTTTGCCAAAGAGATATTCAGAATACTTTCCTTTGCCAAATTTCAGATTATTTTTCTTAGCTTTAAAGTAAAATCCTGAATATTTTCCTTGTCAAAAAAGTAAAATTCAGAATATTTTTTCTTTGCAAGAAATAAAATTTGAGTATTTTTCTTTGCAAAAAGGAAAAAAAAAAAGTCAGACTATTTTTCTTTGCCAAAAATAAAATTCAGAATATTTTTCTTTGCTAAAAAAATATTCAGAATATTTTTCTTTGCCAAGAAATAAAATTCAAAATATTTTTCTTTGCCACAAACAAAAACCAAACCTTGACAGGAGAAGTAATCTAATCGTGATATTTTTTAACCAAACCCAGTCACCCATTAATCATCAAAATAAAAAGGCATCCCCCTTCTAAAAAAAACATATATTTCTCACAACACGATATATTTATTTCCAAATTTTATAGCAAACCCTCTTCGTATTTATAAAATATACCAGACCATTTATAACGAAAGGAAATCTCCGTATCAGTCTTTCTTATAAACACATACACACACACCATTCACTCACATACACACACACTCACATACACACACACACGCGCGCGCTGTTCTCATAGCCAAATAAAAGCCCATCTTCATCGTGATAAATGTTTTGAAATTATTTCCAATTCTTCTGATAGATCATTAATCTTTCGTAAAATTATTGAACACATTATTTAATCGAAAGCAAATTCTTCTCTTCTTAAGTTAAATTCATATTTTATAGAAAACTCAAATACATGAAATGCTTTCAATGGGAAAATTTATCCATATTTTATTTTGATAAAAATCAACTGAAAATATGCAATAGTATTTGAAACTGGTGAAGAATATAAATGGATTCTAGTTCTTGATAATTTTTGTTCTCAAAATGGTTCGTTCATTTTCCAAGCTTTAAACTCTTGATAATTTCTTTTTCTCCAAAAGTTTCGTTCAATTTCCAAATTTTAGCTCTTGATAATTTCTTTTTCTCCAAAAGTTCGATCAATTTCCAAATTTTAGTTTCTTAATTTTTTTCCCCTAAAAGTTTGGTTCAATTTCCAAGTTTTAGTTCTTGATAATTTTTTTTTTATCCAAAAGTTTCGTTCAATTTCCAAATTTCAGTTCTTAATTTCTTTGTTTCCCTAAAAGTTTTGGTTCAATTTCCAAGTTTTAGTTTCTTGATATTTTTTTTATCCAAAAGTTTCGTTCAATTTCCAAATTTTAGTTCTTAATTTTTTCCCCCTAAAAGTTTGGTTCAATTTCCAAGTTTTAGTTCTTGATATTTTTTTTTATCCAAAAGTTTCGTTCAATT
Organism: Palaemon carinicauda; assembly: GCF_036898095.1. Classification (NCBI taxonomy): domain Eukaryota; kingdom Metazoa; phylum Arthropoda; class Malacostraca; order Decapoda; family Palaemonidae; genus Palaemon; species Palaemon carinicauda. Next base: position 132,651,269 of record NC_090734.1, read on the forward strand.
TCCAAATTTCAGTTCTTAATTTCTTTTTTCCCTAAAAGTTTGGTTCAATTTCCAAGTTTTAGTTCTTGATATTTTTTTTTATCCAAAAGTTTCGTTCAATTTCCAAATTTCAGTTCTTAATTTCTTTTTTTCCCTAAAAGTTTGGTTCAATTTCCAAGTTTTAGTTCTTGATATTTTTTTTTATCCAAAAGTTTCGTTTCAATTTCCAAATTTTAGTTCTTAATTAGTTCTTGAAAATTTCTTTTTTTTTTTATCCAAAAGTTTCGTTCAATTTCCAAATTTTAGTTCTTAATTAGTTCTTGAAAATTTCTTTTTTTTTTTCCAAAA
>NC_090734.1:132656595-132661595 GCF_036898095.1 Palaemon carinicauda
AAAATACTTCTCAAGCACCAACAACAAAGCATTAATACCTAAATTACCTTTTAAACACCAACAATAAAGCATCAATACCTAAATTACTTTTTCACACACTAACAACAAAGCATCAATACCTAAATTACTTTTTCAAACACCAACAATGAAGTTTCAATACCTAAATTACTTTTTCAAACACCAACAACAGAGCATCAATACCTTGATTACATTTTCATACACCAACAATAAAGTTTCAACACCTAACTTACTTTTTCATACACCAACAATAGTTTCAATACCTAAATTACTTCTTAATACACCAACAATAAAGTTTCAATACTTAATTACTTTTTCATACACCTACAATAAAGTTTCAATACTTAATTACTTTTTCATACACCTACAATAAAGTTTTCAATACCTAATTACTTCCTCAAACACCAACAATAAAGCATCAATACCTAAAATACTTTTTCACAAACTAACAATAAAGCATCAACACCTAAAATACTTTTTCACAATCTAACAATAAAGCATTAATACCTAATTTACTTTTTCATACACCAACAAAGCATCAATACCTAAATTACAGTTCTAAATACCAACAATAAAGCATCAATACCTAAATTACTTTTTCAAACACCAACAATAAAGCTTCAATATGTTGAAATGTTTATTTTTTTTTTACCTTCGCCAACGACGTTGGATGGAGGTTATGTTTTACCCCCGGTTTGTGTATTTGTGTTTGTTTGTTTGTTTGAGAATAGCTTCCTGGCCACAATTTTAATCGAAGAGTATTGAAACATGCAGTGATTAACTGTTATGTAAAAAGCTAGAAATTATTAAATTTTGGAAGGTCAAAGTCAAAGATCAGGGTCACAGTCAAGCAAAATATCCAATTCACGTAATCAGCCATATGTTTGGGCATCGTTATCCCAGACACTTCAAACTTGATTCATAATTGAGTGCATGAAAATCCACGCCAATTAATACATGTTGAGGTCAAATGTCAAGGTCAAGCAAAAGGTCGAGAAAAAGGCTGCCGCCGTGGAGGTCTGCGCTCTACTTATGCCTTTCTAGTTTTCTATATATTTCAAAATTGTTCATTTATAAGAAACATTAGGCCTATTCTGACGTACCCTGTCTTTCAATTATCCATTAAATATAATCCCTGTACTGTTCCAGGAATTAATTTCAATTTTACAGAAGGGTAATACGTATGCTACTAAAAAAAATAGAAAAATTAAAGCTTTAACCTTTTCGTAATTAAAAATCATCTATATTTTCCAGAAAAAAATAATAATCTCCTCTATATAATATAGGTGAAAATGTCTGACTATATATATATATATATATATGTGTGTGTGTGTGTGTGTGTATATACATACAAACACACACACACACACACACACATATATATATATATATATGTGTGTGTGTGTGTGTACATATATATACATATATGTGTGTACATATATATGTATATATATATATATATATATGCACACACACATATATATATATATATATATCCTGTCTTGTTTAGGAGGAGAGGGAGTAGTCATTCCCTGACGAGAGGGGCTACCTCGCGAGGTACAGTTCGAATACCACACTCTCCCACAAATTGCCGAACCAGCGGGTTGTAACAAGGAAATGGCGAAGGGTTGAAATCTCACTGTGTGTATATATCTATCTAAATATTTTGACGTCTTTTTTGACGGGTAGCGTACACTAGTTAATCAATAAAGTGTTGGGGACGATTTGCTTTCCTTTGTTACAATCATTCCTTTACGTACTTCAAGAGGCAGCCATTTTAATAAACGATATACTATTTTTCCCTGTTGGAGCCCTTGGGCTTATAGCATCCTGCTTTTCTTTCTTTCTCAAATCGTTTATTTATCTCCTTATTTCCTTTCCTCACAGGGCTGTTTTCCCTGTTGGAGCCCTTGGGATTATAGCATCCTGCTTTTCCAACTAGGGTTTTAGCTACGCTAGTAATAATAATAATAATAATAATAATAATAATAATAATAATAATAATAATAATAATAATAATAATAAATAAGAATTAAATATTTCGATTTTCCGGATGCTAGATAATAACAAATCCAATTTTAAATTCCTTGAATTAAACGGATATCCCTTTGGATTTCCTGAAAGAAATCCTCACTACAGTAATTAACAGAAATGAACACCATGTCTGGTACAAAAAAAAAAAAAAATAAATAAAATAAAAAAATAAATCTGGTCTCTTCAAAGATTTAATATGATATTTCCCTGACTGATGAAAAGCATATTCTGAAAATGTAATCTGGAAATGTACTCCGATTTCATTTTGGATTTTTGAATCTTAAACGCGTCCTAAATAATCCATCTGTGCTAATTCAGAAATTCCTGAACATTTTCCAAAGATAGTTCGTAAGTAATTATCATATATAAATTTCATTTTTGTTTAATATCAATACGGCAAGACAGGTTTAACAAATCACACCAAAAACAAGATCCTAAAACGAAAATCATAGTTATATCCTACCTCCTATACGTTTCTCGAAGCTTACCCTCGGTATAACTCCTTTTTCCAAAGATAATTCGAAAATAATTATCATATATAATCTTTTATTATCAATAAAGCAAGACAAAATTAACCAAAAACAAGACCTCCTATAAGTTTCTCTAAGCTTACCCTCTGAATTATTCCCTTTTCCAAAGATAATTCGAAAATAATTATCATATATAAATTTTGATTTTTGTTTAATATCAATAAAGCCAAACAAATTTAACACCTCGGGTCAAAAAACAAGTTTCTAAAACGAAAATTACAGTTATATCCTACCTACTTTACGTTTCTCTAAGCTCACCCTCTGAATAATTCCCTTTTCCAAAGATAATTCGAAAATAATTATCATATATAAATTTCAATTTTTATTTCAATATCAATACAGCAAGACAAGTTTAAAATCTCACATCAAAAACAATATTCTAAAACGAAAATTATATCCCAGCCATCCGTTGAGATACTACCGCTAGAGAGTTATGGGGTATTTTGACTTGCCAGATTGTACTACATTGGATCCTTCTCTCTGGTTACGGTTCATTTTCCCTTTGCCTACACACATGTACACTGAATAGCCTGGCCTACTCTTTACAGATTCTCCCCTGTCCTCATACATCGGACAACACAGATTACCAAACAATTCTTCTTCACTTAAGGGGTTACTGCAATAATTGTCCAGTGGCCACTTTCCTCTTGGTAAGGGTAGAAGAGACTCTTTAGCTATGGTAAGCAGCTCTTCTAGGAGAAGGATACTACAAAATGAAACCATTGTTCTCTATTCATGGGTAGTGCCATAGCCTCTGTGACATGGTCTTCCAATTTCTTGGGTTTAGAATTCTCTTGCTTGAGGGTACACTCGGGCACACTATCCTATCTTATTCCTCTTCCTCTTGTTTTGTTAAAGTTTTTATAGTTTAAATAGGAGATATTTAATTCAATGTTGTTACTCTTCTTGAAATATTCTATTTTCCCATTTTCCTTTCCTCACTGGGCTATTTTCCCTGTTGGAGCCTCTTGGCTTATAGCATCCTGCTTTTCCAACCGGGGTTGTAGCTTAGCTAGTAATGATAATAATAATAATAATAATAATAATAATAATAATAATAATAATAATAATGATAATAATAATTATAGTACCATAAGTTTCTCTAAGCTCATCTTGTGACTACTTCAATAATGTTATTCCTCTCAAATCCCAAAGGTTATTCTCGGCAAGTTCCTATAATTATATTCTAAAATATATCCTGTGAGTATATCCTTTCGTAGTGTCTAAAATGCTATCCTTGAAAAGTTTCAATAAGGATATGTTCGCCGTTTCAAAAATATTATCTTTCCTATAATTTCAAGGTTATCCTTACAGTGTTTTTAAAGGTTAACTTTCCTAAATTCTAATGTTATCTTTCCTATGTTTTAAAGGTTATCTCTCCTATGTTTTAAAGGTTATACTTCTTGTGGTTTTACAGTTTATCTTTCCTATGTTTTTCTTAATGTTATCCTTCCTATGTCTTTTTAGGTTATCCATCCTATGTCTTTATGGGTTATCTATCCTATGTTATCCTTCCTATGTCTTTTTACATTATTCTTCCTGTCTTTTTAGGTTATCCTTCCTGTTTTTTAAGGTTAAGGATATCTTTCTTGTGTTTTTAAGGTTATCCTTCTTATGTTATCCCTCCTATGTTTTTTTTAGATTATCCATCCTATGTTTTTCTTAATGTTATCCTTCCTATGTTTTTCTTAATGTTATCCTTCCTATGTCTTTTTAGGTTATCCTTCCTACAAAATCTTAAAGTTAAACATCCTATGTTTTTAGGGTTATCCATCCATCCTATGTTTTTTAAGCTTAAGGTTATCTTTCTTATCTTTTTTAATGTAATCATTTATATGTCTTTTTAAGTTATCCATCCTATGTTTTTTTTTAAATGTTATCCTTCCTATGTGTTTTAAGGTTGAGGTTATCTTTCCTATATTTTTAAGGTTATCCTTCCTAAGTCCTCTCAAATAATTGATAAGTTTCTTTAAGATTATCCTTACTAAGTTTCTTTTTGGTTATCCTTCTTGAGAATATTCAAGGTTAGTCTTCAAGAGTTTCAAGGTTATCCTTCTTGAGAATATTCAAGGTTATCCTTTTGGGGTTTCAAGGTTATCCTCCTTGAGAATATTCAAGGTTATCCTTCAAGAGTTTCAAGGTTATCCTCCTTGAGAATATTCAAGTTTATCTTTCAAGAGTTTTAAGGTTATCTTTCTTTAGAATATTCAAAGTTATCCTTCTTGAGAATATTCAAGGTTATCCTTCTTGCGAATATTCAAGGTTATCCTTCTAGTGTTTCAAAGTTATCCTTCTTGAGAATATTCAAGGATATCCTTCTCGGATTTATTAATGGTTATCCTCACCAAGTTTCTTTAAGGTTACCCTGGTTACGTTCCTATAGGGCTATCCTTAACAAGTTTCAATAAGGTTATCCTT
>NC_090734.1:132666595-132669095 GCF_036898095.1 Palaemon carinicauda
AAAGTCTTTTAGTTTATATAGGAAATATTTATTTCAATGTTACTGTTCTTGAAATATTTGAAGTTCCTTGTTTCCTTTCCTCACTGGGTTTTTTTTCCCTGTTGGAGCCCCTTGGCTTATAGCATCCTGCTTTTCCAACTAGGGTTGTATCTTACCAAGTAATAATAATAATAATAATAATAATAATAATAATAATAATAATAATAATAATAATAATAATAATAATAATAATAATAATATGTATCAATTGGTGTGGATTTTCATACACTCAAATATGAACCAAGTTTGAAACCTCTGTGACAAAGATGTCCAAACTTTTGGCTGATTACGTGAATTGGACATTTCGCTTGATCGTGACCTTGACCTTCCAAAATTTAATCATTTCCAGCTTTTTACATAACAGTTAATCCCTGCAAGTTTCATTACTCTACGATTAAAATTGTGGCCAGGAAACTGTTCACAAACAAACAAACTCAAAGGGGCGAAAACATATCCTCCTTACCACTTCGATGGCGGAGGTAATGAATGACAGCTAGGAAATAGTTGCATGATTTCCTTCACCATCAATTGCAGTGGGAAGGAAATGCGTATAGGAATAAATATACGTAATGATACATAACACCCTGGTCCTAGCTTGGGTGGAGAGGAGGCTTGGGCGCTGATCATATAATATATGGTCAGTCTCTGGGCCATTGTCCTGATTGCCAGGGCAATGTCACTGTCCCTTGCCTCTGCCATTCATGAGCAACCTTTAAACCTACAAGAGATGCATTTATTGCTGGTCAAGGTTAAGTCATTATTCTGCATGGTACGACTTGAATATAAAATACAGTAAGTTAGCAAATGATAAAAATCTAACTGTTAGAAAAAGGACTTAGAGGGTCAACAATATGCGTAAATTGACAAAATGCGTAAAGAAACCAAATACGTATGAAACAAATTGCGTAAAAAATTACGTAAAAACTAAATGCGTAAAAAATTACGTAAAAACAAAATGCGTAAAAAAATTACGTAAAAACAAAATGCGTAAAAAAACAAATTACGTAAAGACAAATTGCGTAAAAAAAACAAATTACGTAAAAACAAATTGCGTAATAAAACAAATTACGTAAAAACAAAATGCAGAAAAAAAACAAATTACGTAAAAACAAATTGCGTAATAAAACAAATTACGTAAAAACTAAATGCGGAAAAAAAACAAATTACGTAATAACAAAATGCGAAAAAAAAACAAATTACGTACAAACAAATTGCGTAAAACAATTAATTACGCAAAAACAAAATGCGGAAAAAAACAAATTACGTAAAAACAAATTACTTAAAAACGAAATGCGTAAAGAAACCAAATACGTATGAAACAAATTGCGTAAAAAAAAAAACAAACAAATTACGTAAATACAAAATGCGTAAAAAAAAGTTAAGTAAAAAATTAAAGATGCGTATTAAACTAAATACGTAAAAATTACGTAAAAACAAATTGCGTAAAGCAACAAGCCCCTTCAAGATACGCTTTTAATGAAGGTCAAGACGAAGTTATTCTAAATGATCACGTATTTAATATAAATTACAGTAAATTAGCAACTGATAAAATCTGTCACAAAATGGGAAGGGGACTTCGGCCCCTGATCGGTTGAGTCATCAGCAGCCATTGCCTGGCTCTCCATGGTCCTAGCTTGGATGGAGAAGGGCTTGAGCCCTTACCCTATGTATATCTAGTCAGTCCCCAGGGTACTGCCATTGTTCCTTGCCTCTGCCATTCACGAAAGACCTTTAAACCTTACAGTCCTCCTCTTCCTCATATCTCTTCTTACACAGTCAATCCATCGCAATTTTGGTCTAAGTAACCTCCTTATCGGATGGTCTTTGTCTCGTCTCTCTACATGTTCATACCATCTCGGTCTCCTTTCACTTTTAGGCTTTGAAATAAAAAACGAAAATGATGAAAATGAGCTCACGTCTTCCTAGGAGAAATTCTACGACGCTCGTCAAACCTCGCCCTGCCATTCTTCCCTCTAGTCTCTCTACATGTCCACACCACCTCAGTCTACTTTCTCGCACTTTTAAGCTTTTGAATAAAATACCGAAAATGACGGAATTGAGCTCACGTCTTAAGAGAAATTCTACGATGCTCGTTCAAACCTCGTTCTGCCATTCTTCTTCTCATCTCTCTACATGTCCATACCACCTCAGTATACTTTCTCCCACTTTTAAGCTTTTGAATAAGAAAAAATAAGGGGAAAAGGATAAAAAATAAGTTCACGTCCTCTTAAGAGAAATTCCACGACGCTCGTCAAACCTCGTTCAGCCATTCTTCTTCTCGTCTCTCTACATGTCCATACCATCTCAAGTCTAATTTCTCACACTCTTAAGCTTTTGAATAAAAAAAAAAAGAAAAAGAGAAAAATGAGCTCACGTCTTAAGAGAAATTACACGACGCTCGTCAAAACCTCGCCCTGCCATTCTTCCTCTCGTCTCACTACATGTCCCATACCATCTCAAG
>NC_090734.1:132679095-132684095 GCF_036898095.1 Palaemon carinicauda
AACAATAATAATAATAATAATAATAATAATAATAACAATAATAATAATAATAATAATAATAATTATAATAATAGCAATAATAATAATAATAACAACAATAATAATAATAATAATAATAATAATAATAATAATTATAATAATAACTTGAAGGTGTATCAAATATAGTTTAATCAAGTCTATATCCTAAATGAGTTTTATAAAATTCAGGTTAATTCACATATATGAGTAAGACCAAAATGAAGACTTCAAAGATTATTCATCTCAAATTGATTTACAACACAATAATAGTTCACCATTTTATAGTCAATTTTCATGATGAAATCCAGGATCTTTTCAACTCAATTCTTAAAAATTGATTAAATACGATTCAATCCAGTTTACATCGCAATAATAATTCATCACTATAGAAATTTAATGATAAAATCCAGATTTTTAATAACTATTTCAAAATCAAAATTTTCCCCTTTTTTCGTATTTTTTTGGTAAAATCCATGATTTTTTCAACTCAATTCTTAAAAATTTATTAAATACGATTTAATTTGATTTACATCGCAATAATAGTTCGTCACTATAGGAAATTTAATGATAAAATCCAGATTTTTAATAACTATTTCAAAACCAAAATTTACCTTTTTTTTGTATTTTTTTGTTTTTGTTTTTTAAGAAAAAAAATCTATTCGTTTCAAGACCCAATAATCAGTGAATATTCGTCTTTTTTCTAACAGCTATTATATATATATTATATATATATATATATATATATATATATATTAATATATATATATAATATATATATATATATATATATATATATATATATATATATATACACACACACACACACACACACACACACACATATATATATATATATATATATTATATATATAATATAATATATATATATATATATATAATGTCAGGACCTGATTAACCAGGTAAGGTTCCGAAATACAATTTTTTTTTTATTTCCTACATGTAATTAATTTCTATCAGTGGCTGAGAGTTGATATCGAACCTAGATTTTGTTTGAGAGTTTTCAAACCTGATTTTTTCAAATTGATTTGAAACCTATTTTTCTTTTATTTGCGAGTTTTCAAACCTGATTTTTTTCAAGTTATTTGATACCTATCTTTTTATTTGCGAGTTTTCAAACCTGATTTTTTCAAGTTGATTTGAAACCTATTTTTCTTATTTGTAAGTTTTCAAAGCTATTTTTTATTTATTTTTTAGTTTTTACTAAATTTTTCAAACCCAGTTTTTGTTCGAGTTTTCAAACCTAGTTTTTGTTTGAGCGTTGATTTCAAACACTGTTTTAGTTCGAAAGTTGATTTCAAACACTGTTTTCGTTCGAAAGTTTATTTCAAGAAGTTTTTGTTTGAGAGTTGATCTCAAAATTAGTTTTTATTTGAATCAATTTAAAACCTAGTTTTTTGCTTTAATTTAAGCGTCGTTTTTATTTGAGCTTCCAAACATAGCTCTTGTTTGATATTTTAAACAGTTTTTGTGTGAGCGTTGATTTCAAACATAGTTTGTGTTCGAGAGTTTATTTCAAACAGTTTTGTTTGAGAGTTGATTTCAAGACTAGTTTTTGTCTGAGTTAACTTAAAACCTAGTTTGTGTTTGAATTTATTTCAAACCTCGTTTTTTGTTTGTCTTCAAACCAGCTTTGGTTTGAGATTTTAAAGCTAGGATTTATGTGAGTTTATTTCAAACACAGATTTCTTTGAAAGTTCATTTAAATTTTGTTTGAGAGTTGAATTCACATAGATTTTGTTTGAGTTAACTTAAAATTTAGTTTGTGTTTGAATTAATTTCAAACCTAGTTTTTGTTTGAGTTAACTTGAAATTTAGTTTGTGTTTTAATTAATTTCAAACCTAGTTTTTGTTTGAGTTAACTTGAATTTTAGTTTGTGTTTGAATTAATTTCAAACCTAGTTTTCGGTTTATCTCAAAGTAAATCAAACTTGATTATACCAAACAAGAATTCATGAATAGTGAATCTTTCACCTTAAAAAAAAATCTATTAAACATCCATTCTTTTCTTTTATTCAGTAATAATTCATATTAGCTAAAATTAGATATAGAGTATTATTACTATTATCAACACTAGCTAAGCTACAACCTTAGTTCGAAAAGCAAGATGCTATAAGCCCAAGGGCTCCAACAGGGAAATATAGCCCATCGAGGAAAGAAAATAAGGAATTAAATGATAGATATAGGTAACGAAAAATTAAAATAAAATAAGGAAATAAATAAACTATATAAGAAGTAATGAAAAATTAAAGTAAAATATTTCTAAAACATTAACAACATCAAAACAGATAATTCAAATATAAACTATGAAATAATTATATCAGCCTGTTCAATATAAGAATATGAACTAAATGACAGATATAAGAAGTAATGAACAATTAAAATAAAATAAGGAAATAAATAAACCATATAAGAAAGAAGTAATGAAAAATTAAAATAAAATATTTCAAAAAAAGATTAACATCAAAACAGATAATTCATATATATATGTATATATATATATATATATATATATATATATATATACATACATATATATATATATATATATATATATATATATATATATATATATATATATATATATATATATATATATATATATATATATAAAACTTATATCAGCCTGTTCAATATAAGAATATTAGCAGCAGGTTTGACTTTTTGAACTTTGAATTACATAATCATATGTAAAATCGAATTAATCCATAAAGTTTTTCGTTCCAACTAAAGGCTCAATTTAACTTCGGATGAATACAAACAAGAGGAGACGCATTAAGAGGTCTTCCTTTTCTAAATCCTATCAAACTTGGTTAATGAAATTAATCCCGGAAGTTTTCGAAGTTATTCCAACTTTAAAGTTACGTGAAGGTCTCGATGTATAGTTCTCCATTTAGGATTTTTTTTTTTCCAGCTGTACTACAGCCAACTAATCTTTGATGTTCTTGTTTCATTTCCAGAATTCACCAATTGATTTATCAGATAAGTTTCATCTTGATAAATCCTCTTGATTTATCATTTTAGGTTCATTTGATAAATCCTCTTGATATAAATCCCATATCAAGGTAGTTTCAGCTTGATAAATCCCTTATCATGGTAGTTTCAGCTTGACAAATCCCATATCATGGTAGTTTCATCTTGATAAATCCCATATCATGGTAGTTTTTTGCTTGATAAATCCCATATCATGGTAGTTTCAGCTTGATAAATCCCAAATCAAGGTAATTTCAGCTTGATAAATCCCTTATCATGGTAGTTTCAGCTTGATAAATCCCATATCATGGTAGTTTCATCTTGATAAATCCCATATCACGGTAGTTTTTGCTTGATAAATCCCATATCACGGTAGTTTTTGCTTGATAAATCCCATATCATGGTAGTTTTTGCTTGATAAATCCCATATCATGGTAGTTTCATTTTGATAAATCCCATATCATGGTAGTTTCAGCTTAATAAACCCAATAAGATAGTGTAAGATTGATATATTTCAATATCATGATAGTTTCAGCTTGATAGATCCCCAATTATGAAAATTTAAGCTTTATAAATCCAATATCATGATAGTTTCAGTTTGATAAATCACATATCAAGATAGTTTCAGCTTGATAAATCCCATATCATGGTAGTTTCAGCTTGATAAATCTCATATCATGGTAGTTTCATCTTGATAAATCCCATATCATGGTAGTTTTTGCTTGATAAATCCCATATCATGGTAGTTTTTGCTTGATAAATCCCATATCATGGTAGTTTTTGCTTGATAAATCCCATATCATGGTAGTTTCAGCTTGATAAATCCCATATCATGGTAGTTTCATCTTGATAAATCCCCTATCATGGAAGTTTCAGCTTAATAAATCCAATATGATAAGTGTCGGATTAATATTTTTCATATCATGATAGTTTCAGCTTGATAAATCACCAATTATGAAAATTTAAGCTTTATAAATTCTATATCATGATAATTTCAGCTTAATAAATCCATTGATAGTGTCGGCTTAATAAATCCATTGATAGTGTCGGCTTAATAAATCCATTGATAGTGTTGGATTGATATTTTTCATATCATGATAGTTTCAGATTGATAAATCCCATATCATGATAGTTTCAGGTTGATAAATCCCATATCATGATAGTTTCAGGTTGATAAATCCCATATCATGATAGTTTCAGCTTGATAAATCCAATATCATGATCTTTTTTTTATAAATCCCATATCATAGTTTCAGCTTGGTGAATCCATATCATGATAGTTTATGCTTGATAAATCCCATATCATGATAGTTAAATTTGATATATCCCATATCATGATAGTTTCTGCTTGATAAATCCCAAATCAAGATCATTTCAGCTTGATAAATCTCATATCATGATAGTTTCTGCTTGATAAATCCCATATCATGACAGATTCAGTTTGATAAATCCCATATCATGATAGTTTTTGCTCGATAAATCCCATATCCTGATATTTTCAGCTTGATAAATCTCATATCATGTTAGCTTGGCTTGATAAATCTCATATCATAATAGTTTGATAAATCCCATACCATGATAGTTTCGGTTTGATAAATCCCATATCATGATAGTTTCAGCTTGATAAATCCCATATCAAGCTAGTTTCACCTTGATAAATATCTGCAAGTCTCAATAATTTCAGCGAGATAAATCCTCTTGATATATCACAAGCATTCAGCTTGAGAAATCCAACTAATATAACAGAACAGTTTCAGCTTGTACAATCCAGTTCAACTTCGTCCAACCAGTTTCAGGAACTAAGCTTCCGTTTCATTTCAGACAGCCCCCCCCCCCACCCACACCCCACCCCGGGCCCCCGGAAGGCAATCGAGCTTTATAAAGCCGATATATCCCTTTAGCTTTAACACATAGCCTTTGTACCATGGCCTTCCACTGTCTTGGGTTAGAGTTCTCTTGCTTGAGGGTACGCTAGAGTACACTATTCTATC
>NC_090734.1:132689095-132696595 GCF_036898095.1 Palaemon carinicauda
AAAAAACAAACAAAAATAAACAAGTAAAATAAATTTCTACAGTTGATGCACAGAATTCACCCGCGCAGGGTAAATCCTATACAAATTTCTTCTGGGTCTCCATTAATCTAAATAAATTTCCCTGGGGAGATCGTCTCCCAACCGCCCCCCCCCCCCCCAAGAAAACTATGTCTCCCATTCCAGTCTCAAGAAGGTAGAATGTAAATCTCTACTTAAATTTCTACCTGATTCAATACCGACGTTTATTTGGAAATTCCACCTTCCCTAAAGCGGGGTTTATAAGATCGAACGGTTCGTCGAACCCGGTTGTCGAACCTGCTTGTCGAACCCGGTTGTCGAACCTGCTTCTCAAACGGTTCGAAGAGGTGGAGTCTGTCACAAATGCATAAGGTTTGTAGACTGTGAAGCCGCGCCCACAAAAAGTCAGGCGTGAACAGACTTTCTTCGAACGGTTCGACGAACGTGTTCGACAACCCAGTTCGAACATCACTTCAAACACGTGTCTGTCGAACCGCGTTCGACCGTATGTAAACCCGCCTTAAGTGACCGTTTTCATCGAGTTTGTATTTTTTTTCCTTCTCATAAATCGGATTAAGATGGATTTATGTAATTAAAATAGAGATTTTTCTACATCATTTATTTCTCCTGAGAATGTCTCTCTTCTTCCTTTTCTGTGTAGGAATGGGTTTGTTTGAAGAGCATGAAGTTGTGGCGATGTCGTTTTAACACATCGTCTTTTACAGATATTAACCCAGTTTGTCTGTCTAAGGTCCTACTTGTCAAATATATAATATTATCTATATATTTATTTGTCTATCTATTTATCTATCTATCTATCTATCTATCTATCTATCTATATATATATATATATATATATATATATATATATATATATATATATATATATATATATATATATATATATTAGTATACATGTATATGTATACATTTTTCTAAATTTAGCTGTAGTAAGCAGCTCTTCTAGGAGAAGGATACTCCAAAATCAAACCATTGTTCTCTAATGATGTGTGGTGCCATAGCCTCTGTACCATGGTCTTCCAATGTCTTGGGATAGAGCTCTCTTGCTTGAGGGTACATTCGGGCACACTATTCTATCTAATTTCTCTTCCTCTTGTTTTGTTAAAGTTTTTATAGTTTATATAGGAAATATCTATTTTAATGTTACTGTTTTTAAAATATTCAATTTTTCCTTGTTTCCTTTCCTCACTGGCCTATTTTCCCTGTTGGAGCCCTTGGGCTTATAGCATCCTCCTTTTCAAACTAAGGGTTGTAGCTTAGCAATTAATAATAATAATAACAATTCTAAGCAAGATTGGTTTCAGTTTTAACCAACGGCATTCTTTTTCTATAGACGAACCACTATAAAGTCAATTTTAATCTCAATCAAATAAATTTGATTCAATCAAGAGCAACACTTGAATGGAAAAGGTATCATTAAATGCCAGCACGTGTGTCCCATGTCAACGGATAATGACACATCGGAACATGGGTTTTTTTTTCACTTTATTACAAAAAGGTTCGTGAATACACTGTGACAGGCCATACTCTCATGTGAGTACCTTGTCTACTCATCGCTCAAATGGTACTAACTAACCCTCACAAGCAAGATGCAATCTTGCTCTCTCAACATGCTGAATTGTTAGGTTTTGTGGAATTCTCCAATGTGATGGAAATATACTGTCAAATACTGTCCCATTAAGATTCTAGGGACACGTCACGTATAAATGGTACTGACTAACCCTCGGCAAGCAAGATGCAATCTTGCTCTCTCAACATGCTGAATTGTTAGGTTTTGTGGAATTCTCCACTGTGATGGAAATATACTGTCAAATACTGTCACATTATGATTCTAGGGACACGTCACGTATAAATGGTACTGACTAACCCTCGGCAAGCAAGATGCAATCTTGCTCTCTCAACATGCTGAATTGTTAGGTTTTGTGGAATTCTCCAATGTGATGGAAATATACTGTCAAATACTGTCCCATTAAGATTCTAGGGACACGTCACGTATAAATGGTACTGACTAACCCTCGGCAAGCAAGATGCAATCTTGCTCTCTCAACATGCTGAATTGCTAGGTTTTGTGGAATTCTCCACTGTGATGGAAATATACTGTCAAATACTGTCCCATTATGATTCTAGGGACACGTCACGTATAAAGCCCTGTCCACATGATCGAGCATGCCCGACGGGCAAACAGTGATACCAGGCCACAATAGTTAGTAAAATTGAGGGTTGATGACGTCAGAAGAGGGATAACTAAAGGCAGGAAACTGGCAACACTGCATGATGCCAGATCCCTGTCTGTGGTTTTCTCGCTTCTGACGTCATTAACCAGCATTCTTACTATTATGGTCTGGTATCACTGTTTGCCCGTAGGGCATGCTCGATCGTGTGGACAGGGCTTAACAGAGTTCAATGATCGCGCCCTCCAATTTATGACACTCATGGTACTCTTAAAAAGGTCAGTAACCTCAAAGTATAAAACGCATTCTGCATACAAGGATTAGGACACTTGTAGTACATTTTTTTCTTTCCAATTTTATTATTTTATTCATTTTCTTACTATTCAAAAATATTTTTATATGGTAAGCTATTTTTCCTTCATATGTAAGCTTAATAAGCTTTTTTTTCTTCATATGTAAACTTATTAGCTTATTTTCTTCATATGTAAGCTTAATAAGCTCTTTTTCTTCATATGTAAACTTATGAGCAATTTTTCTTCATATGCAAGCTTAATATGATTTTTTTTCTTCATATGCAAGCTTTAAAAGCTATTTTTCTTTATATACAGGTTTAATAAGTTATTTTCCTTCATATATAAGCTTAATAAGTTATTCTCTTTATATGCAAGCTCAATAAGCTTTTTTTTTTCATATGCAAACTTAAGCTTCTTTTTTCATCTGTAAGCTTATAAGCTTGTTTTCTTCATATGCTATGCAAGCTTAATAAGCCTTTTCCTTCATATGCAAGATTAATAAGCTTTTTCCTTCATATGCAAACTTAATAAGCTGTTTTTTTTTCTTCATATGCAAGCTTATAAGCTATTTTCCTTCATATGCAAGCTTAAACTTTTTTATATACAAGCTTAATAAGCTATTTTCCTTTATATGCAAGCTTAAGTTTTTTTTTCATATACAAGCTAAATAAGCTATTTTCCTTTATATGCAAGCTTAAGTTTTTTTCATATACAAGCTAAATAAGCTATTTTCCTTTATATGCAAGCTTAAGTTTTTTTCATATACAAGCTAAATAAGCTATTTTCCTTCACATGCAAGTTTAATAGGCTTGTTTTCTTCATATGCAAGCTTAAGCTTTTTTTCTTCCTATATAAGCTTTAATCAGCCTCATTTATTAGAAAAGCATCTAAACTACTTTAGTTTTACAATCCCCCTTTTCCTTACAACAAAGAAAACTGATGGCCCAAGGAAATAGTGGACACAAATGGTAGCTCATTTCTATGTATTAAAATTATGACATATATGTGAAAGTTTGCCCCCCCCCCCCAAAAAAAAAAAGAAAAAAAAAAAAAAAAAAAAAAAAAAAAAAAAAAGATGACCTCAAGGCTTCTGTAATCTATACTGAGTAACCTCCATGGATGTTGCATTAAAAATTGTAATTGTAAAATTGTAAATTGTATATTGTAATTTCATTTTACCTAAGATAAATGTATTTACCGCCCAAAATTTATACTACTAGTCATGTATATATTTATTGCCTCCATTTCCCAGAAGAGCTTAAGTATCTAAATATCTTGGAATTAATATAATAAATATTCGGCAGTCTTGGTTATCAAATACAGGTCTTTGGTATTTAAATGAAAATTTGCTAAAAGTCTTCAAATGAGCGTTTACAAAAAAAAAAAAAATAATATATATATATAAATATATATATATATACATATATTCAATCGATTTCGGTGCTGAAAATTATTCATCAATGACTTGCATGATAATAGAAAGTTTGTACAATTGCTAAAAGTCCTCGTGTTTATAACATTCTTTAATTTTTTTTTTTCTGTGTCTATAATTTTAGAAGTTCAACCTTGCAGCAAATATTTCATGTTTCTCTTCACAGTTTATATACGACATATCCATTCTCATATTGTTACTGATTTTAAAATATCTTACTTTCTTTATTCATTGCCTCTCATTTATAGTTTATTATCTTATTTCCCTTCCTCACTGGGCTATTTTTCCTGTTAGAGTCTTTGGGGGCCTATAGCATCCTGCTTTTCCAACTTGGGTTGTGGCTTAGACTATAATAATAATAATAATAATAATAATAATAATAAAAATAATAATAAATAATAATAATAATAAGCTTCCGTTTCTATGTAGGAATCCATCTCGTCTAGACTCTTTTAAAACCAAACAATTTTACTCATAAAATTATTCTTTAATACAAGTTTCCATAAACATCAAATTGGTAAATATCATCTTTATATAAAATGAATGCTGTTGTAATAATGTTCTTCAATAGATGTTTATTCCTTACTCTTGTCTCATTATAACCTACCATTCTAGACTCTAAACTGACACCTTTAAATTTCAATTATTGATATAGGAGTAGGATTCATATCATCGTTCGAGTATTGCTTCAAGAACTGATCTGGCTGGCTTATTACGATTCATAACTCCACCTCATTATAATCTACCAGTCTGGAATGGCATCATAAAAATTACAAAAAAAAAAAAAAAAAAATATTTGATTAATAATTTCAATTCGAGATGATCATTCTCATTTACTTGATCTTATTAGGCTTGTTTTAGTGTTGTTATTGTTCTTCAAATATTCTATTTCAATTGTTAATTACTTCTCTTATTTCCATGTTTCTTTTCCTCACTGGGCTATTTTCCCCGTTGGAGCACTGGCTTATAAGATCCAGCTTTTCTAACTAGGGTTGTGCTTAGCAAGTAATAATAATAATAATAATAATAATAATAATAATAATAATAATAATAATACTAATACTAATAATAATAATAAATAATCATAATAATAACAATAACAACAACAACAATAATAATATTTATAATACTAATAATATGATAAAGATAATAATAATAATAATAATAATAATGAGTTTAATAATTACTTCCAATACCATATATTTCCTTTCTTAACAGATTAATATAACACACATTGGATGGATCAATACCTTGTTATTTACTTGAAATTTTCAGCTAAAAACTACTTATCTTATTTAGCTTACAATTTAAAACGACGAGAGATATGAAAACTCGTAACATTGTTATTATCAATTTTATCTAGGTGACGCATAATATTTACTTAGGTATATTAAATATGTACTTATCTATTTTCGTATAATGTACAGCTGAAGAATTTTCGTATAATGTACTACTGAAAATTTTCGTAAAATGTACTACTGAACGATTTTCGTATAACTTACGACTGAACAAATTTCGTATAACGTACGACCAAACAATTTTCATATAACATACGACTGGACAATTTTCGTATAACGTACGACTGGACAATTTTCGTATAACGTACGACTGAACAATTTTCGTATAACGTATGACTGGACAATTTTCGTATAACGTACGACTGGAAAATTTTTGTAAAATGCACTATGGAACAATTTTCGTATAACGAACGACGAACAATTATCGTATAATGAATGACTAAACAATTTTCGTATAACGAACAAGCCGAACAATTATCGTATAATGAATGACTAAACAATTTTCGTATACCATATGACTGGACAATTTCAGTACTGTAGAATGTACGACTAGCCACACTTAGTATTACGTATGACAGGACAATTTTTGTATAACTTATGACTAGACAATTTCTTAGAATGTACGACTGGAAAATTTTCCTATATTGTAATACTGAGCAATTTTCGTATAATGCACTACTGAACAATTTTAGTAGAACTTACGACTAAATACGACAATTTTTGTATAACATAACTAGACAGTTTTCGTGTAATGTACTACTGAAATATTTTTGTATAACGTACGACTGAACAATTTTCATGTTATGTAATTATGTACAATTTTAGAAAAACGTATGACATGACCTTTTTAGTATAACATATGACTGAACAATTTTCATTTAACCTACAACCGGACAATTTCGAATAATGTAATACTGCACAATTTTCGTATAACATACGACTGGACAATTTTCGTCTGACGTACGACTGGACAATTTTCGTCTGACGTACGACTGGACAATTTTCGTCTGACGTACGACTGGACAATTTTCGTCTGACGTACGACTGGACAATTTTCGATATAACATACGACTGGACAATTTTCGTCTGACGTACGACTGGACAATTTTCGTCTGACGTACGACTGGACAATTTTCGTCTGACGTACGACTGGACAATTTTCGTATGACGAACGACTGGACAATTTTCGTATGACGAACGACTGGACATTTTCGTATGACGTACGACTGGACAATTTTCGTATGACGTACGACTGGACAATTTTCGTACTGTATGACGTACGACTGGACAATTTTCGTACTGTATGACGTACGACTGGACAATTTTCGAGTAGGACGTACGACTGGACAATTTTCGTATGACGTACGACTGGACAATTTTCGTATGACGTACGACTGGACAATTTTCGTAGGACGTAGGACTGGACAATTTTTGTATGACGTATGACTGGACTATTTTCGTATAACGTATAATTAGACAATTTTCGTATAACGTATGACTGGACAATTTTCGTATGACGTACGACTGGACTATTTTCGTATAACGTACAATTAGACAATTTTCGTATGACGTACGACTGGACAATTTTCGTATAACGTACAACTGGACTATTTTCGTATGACGTACGACTGGACAATTTTCGTAAGACGTACGACTGGACAATTTTCGTATAACGTACGACTGAAACATTTTTGTATAACGTACGACTGGACAATTTTTGTATAACGTACGACTGGATAATTTTTATATACCGTACAACTGGATAATTTTCGTATTACGTATGACTGAACAATTTTCGTATGACGTACGACTGGACAATTTTCGAATGATGTACGACTGGACTATTTTCGTATAACGTACAATTAGACAATTTTCGTATAACATACGACAGGACAATTTTTCGTATGACGTATGACTGGACTATTTTCGTATAACGTACGATTAGACAATTTTCGTATGACGTACGACTGGACAATTTTCGTATAACGTACAACTGGACTATTTTCGTATGACGTACGACTGGACAATTTTCGTAAGACGTACGACTGGACAATTTTCGTATAACGTACGACTGAAAAATTTTTGTATAACGTACGACTGGACAATTTTTGTATAACGTACGACTGGATAATTTTTATATACCGTACAACTGGATAATTTTCGTATTACGTACGACTGAACAATTTTCGTATGACGTACGACTGGACAATTTTCGAATGATGTACGACTGGACTATTTTCGTATAACGTACAATTAGACAATTTTCG
>NC_090734.1:132701595-132703088 GCF_036898095.1 Palaemon carinicauda
TATATATATATATATATAATTGAAATAAGATATACACATATATGCACATAAAATTGATATCAATGTAAAATTAAAATGTAAATATGTATTCCCACTCTTTAACAAACCTTCCCATATATACAAACCAATACTTTATATATATATATATATATATATTCTGTATAAGAAATTATGTATATATACATAAAAATACATACATATATATAGTATATATCAAAACATATATATATATATATATATATATATTATATATATGTACTGTATAAGAAATTATGTACATATATACACCAAAATACATACATATATATAGTGTATATCAATACATATATACATACAATATATATATATATATATATATATATTATTTGCCCGAGTCCACCATCGACTTTTGGTTCACTTTAAAGTTTCTTTATACATTTTGTTTGATTTTAAGAAGATACTTGAAGTGTCTATGGAAGTCTAGAGATAATATTGTCAATGCTTCTCTACAAAGGAGGAATAGGAATTGAAACAATTGTAAGTTATTGAATAAGAATAGTTGATACAATCAAAGTCATAAGACTTGAATGTGATAAGAAAATAGTTACAAGAGAGTGATAAAATTGTTGATCGGGTGAAAAGATAGATAAATTTGCTATGAAATGGCTTAGTCATATGGAGAGAATGGAGAATCATGATGAGAAAGGAGGCAAAGACGACTCTGGAAATGGATGGATGCAGAACAGTTGGGAGGAAAGAGTAATTAGTTAAAATTGTTGATCCGGGTGAAAAGATAAATAAATTTGCTATGAAATGGCTTAGTCATATGGAGAGAATGGAGAATCATGATGAGAAAGGAGGCAAGGACGACTTTAGAATTGGCTGGAGGTTGGACAGTTGGGAGGAAAGAATAAACAGATAGAATTGTTGATCTGAATGAAAAGGTAGACAAATATGCTCTGCAATGGCTTGGTCATATGGAGAGAATGGAGAATCACGATGAGAGAGGAGGCAAAGACGACTCTGGAATTGGATGGATGCTGGGACAGTTGGGAGGAGAGAAGTATTAGGAAAAATTGTTGATCTGGGTGGAAAGATAAATAAATTTGCTTTGAAACGGCTTAGTCATATGGAGAGAATGGAGACTCGTGAAGAGAAAAGAGGCAAGGACGACGTTGGAATTAGCTGGATGTTGAACAGTTGGGAGGAAAGAAGTATTAGACGAAAAGGGGCTTCAAAGTGCAAGGAAAATATAAATTTGAGCTTAATAGAGGTGAAAGTTGTGTAGTATATGTAGGGGGGTTTGATGCGTCACTAATAACTTTTATAAATAGATTTATATATATATATATATATATATATATATATCTTGCACTATCTTCTCAGAGAGAGAGAGAGAGAGAGAGAGAGAGAGAGAGAGATATGTAAATTTCAAAAGGCCATATTAAGGCTTTCTCACTCTCTTCCCATATTCACAACTAAGTCGAGTTCCCTTTATTAAATTCTTTAGCAGA
>NC_090734.1:132703588-132729287 GCF_036898095.1 Palaemon carinicauda
TTAATCCCTGCAAGTTTCATTACTCTACGATTAAAGTTGTAGCCAGGAAACTGTTCACAAACAAACAAACAAACAAACAGGGGGTAAAACATAACCTCCATCCAACTTCGTTGGCGGAGGTAATTAAACGCGTCACCAACTAACACATCCCAAAGTTTTGCCAATTGCATATCCTTCATCGTGAAAGAATCATTGTTTTGGTTGATGAAAAATGAAAAATCTTCTTTTGTAATCTTTTTCCCGCTGCTTTCTAATCTACAGTGACCTACTTCGTCCTGTCATTGTTTTCTTCACGTAATGGAGAGTGTCAATTTAACTGCCTATGTTGCTGTAAGCTTTCCGATTATTATTATTATTATCATTAGTAGTAGTAGTAGTAGTAGTAGTAGTAGTAGTAGTAGTAGTAGTAGTATACGCAACCCGTCAAAAATACGGCTGGCTAGATATCTAGATAAATATGCACACAAAGATTCAAATCCTCCCAACCAATCTCCCTTTCCTATAGGGGTACTCCCCTCCACCGAGGTATGAATACTCCCTCTCACTCTCTGACCGAAGGACGAGAGAGTCAGAGGCCTAGTAGTTATACGTCTGGCAATGTTGCTGAGCATGACTATATCTATATATATATATATATATATATATATATATATATATATATATATATATATATATATATATATATACACGGTATAAGGGAGATTATTATTATCATTATTATTATTATTATTATTATTATTATTATTATTATTATTATTATTATCATTATTATCATCAGTACTAGCAGTAGACTGATTGATTGATTGATTTGGGGTTCCCTGGCATCCAGACATCTAAGGGCGAACACTAGCAGTAGAAATTGCTATTTTTACTAGCAGTAGAAGTAGCAATATTAGTAGGCCCGTGGGTGGCTACAACGCATCCTGTATTCAGTTCGCAAGGAAGTGAAGATTACCCCCATGACATCATTGTGGTGCCCACCTCTTCCTACTGTTGTTGTTGTTGTTGTTGCTTAGTGAAAGTGTTTCCTTTCAATCAGCTAACGATTGCTTAGGGTGAAACTTTCGCGACGAAGCTGGGGGCTAAGTTCTAACGCTGTTCATGCTACTGTGGCTGTTTTAGGTAGTACGTTTATTTGGTTAAATGCATCTAATATAAAAGGTTAATAATGAAAATATAATTAAAAGTAGAGTGGAGTTATAATGAAGAGAGAGAGAGAGAGAGAGAGAGAGAGAGAGAGAGAGAGAGAGAGAGAGAGAGAGAGAGAGAGAGAGAGAGAGAGAGAGAGAGAGAGAGAGCAACTTAATGGGGTATTTTGTCAAAAGCTTTAAAATAATTTTTTCAATATAAGTCTCTGAGTTCAGCACTTCTCCATTTACATATGGTGTATAAAAAGTTCCTTTTTAAAATGGCTAAAGATACAGTGAAAGATCACCTTAATGGTGGGGTTTGTCATAAACTTTGAAATAATGATTTCGATACTTACTGAATTCAGCTGAAAACTGATAAGGTACGACACCTCCAGGCCACAGTCTGAAATAATCCGACACTGCGTTTTTATCTTGGGCGCCTCCCTGGAAAGATAAAGAGAAAAATATAACTACAAAAATTACAAATAGTTCCAAGAAAAATGAGATTAACATAACAATTGGTCTCTCCTTTTGTTGTTAATACCTGGCTTTGCCTAGAGCTTCTGGACTGTACAAAAATCAACATATTGAAGATAAAACTAAAAAAAAATGATCTAACACAAACATTGTAAAAGAAATGAACTTATAGTCTGTGTTCTAAATTATTCGTCCTCATTACCTACATATCTGGCGATAATGAGTGACAAATTTCCCTTGCACACCTTCAACAACAACAAATGGAACCGTTTTTAGTCATTTATAGGACAAAAGCAGGGTTGCCAGTTTGGCCTTTTTCAGGCCAAAAAATTTCAAATTTGTCCTTTTTTAAAATTAGTTGGCCTTTAGTAATATCATGAAATAAAATGTGGGTTTTGAATACTACATTTTTGGCCTTTTTCTAATAATGGGTTGGCTTTTTAAAGCTGTGGTTGATTAGACATTGGCCTTTAAAACCTCCAATTGATCAGACATTGGCCTTTTAAAGCTCCAATTGATCAGACGTTGCCCTTTTAAAGCTGCAGTTGATCAGACGTTGGCCTTTAAAACCTCCAATTGATCAGACATTGGCCTTTTAAAGCTCCAATTGATCAGACATTGGCCTTTTAAAGCTCCAATTGATCAGACGTTGCCCTTTTAAAGCTGCAGTTGATCAGACGTTGGCCTTTAAAACCTCCAATTGATCAGACATTGGCCTTTTAAAGCTCCAATTGATCAGACGTTGCCCTTTTAAAGCTGCAGTTGATCAGATGTTGGCCTTTAAAACCTCCAATTGATCAGACATTGGCCTTTTAAAGCTCCAATTGATCAGACGTTGCCCTTTTAAAGCTGCAGTTGATCAGACGTTGGCCTTTAAAACCTCCAATTGATCAGACATTGGCCTTTTAAAGCTCCAATTGATCAGACATTGGCCTTTTAAAGCTCCAATTGATCAGACGTTGCCCTTTTAAAGCTGCAGTTGATCAGACGTTGGCCTTTAAAACCTCCAATTGATCAGACATTGGCCTTTTAAAGCTCCAATTGATCAGACGTTGCCCTTTTAAAGCTGCAGTTGATCAGACGTTGGCCTTTAAAACCTCCAATTGATCAGACATTGGCCTTTTAAAGCTCCAATTGATCAGACGTTGCCCTTTTAAAGCTGCAGTTGATCAGACGTTGGCCTTTAAAACCTCCAATTGATCAGACATTGGCCTTTTAAAGCTCCAATTGATCAGACGTTGCCCTTTTAAAGCTGCAGTTGATCAGACGTTGGCCTTTAAAACCTCCAATTGATCAGACATTGGCCTTTTAAAGCTCCAATTGATCAGACGTTGCCCTTTTAAAGCTGCAGTTGATCAGATGTTGGCCTTTAAAACCTCCAATTGATCAGACGTTGGCCTTTAAAACCTCCAATTGATCAGACATTGGCCTTTTAAAGCTCCAATTGATCAGACGTTGCCCTTTTAAAGCTGCAGTTGATCAGACGTTGGCCTTTAAAACCTCCAATTGATCAGACATTGGCCTTTTAAAGCTCCAATTGATCAGACGTTGCCCTTTTAAAGCTGCAGTTGATCAGACGTTGGCCTTTAAAACCTCCAATTGATCAGACATTGGCCTTTTAAAGCTCCAATTGATCAGACGTTGCCCTTTTAAAGCTGCAGTTGATCAGACGTTGGCCTTTAAAACCTCCAATTGATCAGACATTGGCCTTTTAAAGCTCCAATTGATCAGACGTTGGCCTTTAAAACCTCCAATTGATCAGACATTGGCCTTTTAAAGCTCCAATTGATCAGACGTTGGCCTTTAAAACCTCCAATTGATCAGACATTGGCATTTTAAAGCTCCAATTGATCAGACGTTGCCCTTTTAAAGCTGCAGTTGATCAGACGTTGGCCTTTAAAACCTCCAATTGATCAGACATTGGCCTTTTAAAGCTCCAATTGATCAGACGTTGGCCTTTAAAACCTCCAATTGATCAGACATTGGCCTTTTAAAGCTCCAATTGATCAGACGTTGGCCTTTAAAACCTCCAATTGATCAGACATTGGCCTTTTAAAGCTCCAATTGATCAGACGTTGCCCTTTTAAAGCTGCAGTTGATCAGATGTTGGCCTTTTAAAGCTCCAATCGATCAGACGTTGGCCTTTTAAAGCTGTGGTTGATTATAAGTTGGCCTTTTCCCATTTAGAAAATCTGGCAACCTGGGACAAAGGCCTTAGGCCTGTCCTTAATCATGTCTGGAGTTGGGCCAGTTTTCATCACTACACTGGCCAGTGCAGATTGGTGATGGTATGAGATTTTCGTCTGATCGCTTACAGCAAACCAACCTAGTATGGATGGCTCTGACTAGTATTGCATTACTGATTGGGGCGATACACAATCCTTTTTCACCACGTTAAGGTATCCCAAGTAAAAAAAAATGAGTACCTTTGAGAGCAACGTTTAGGACCAAACTGTTGATGGGGACAATAGGAATAAATTAAAACAAATCTCTGTTTCATATTTCCATTTCATTTTATACTATGTCTGTTATATATAAGAGAGAAGTTCAATACTTATGAATGATAATAGAAATGGTGATAATGGATTATAATTTGAACCTATATTTTTTCCTGTCAAAGTCAGTTGTACTGTATCATCATCATCATCATCATCATCAAAAAAAAAAAAAAAAAAAATAGAAAAAAATACTTTTGCATTTTCCGTCAATAAAATTCTTTCGAATAACTGATGTACAACAGTGAAACTTTAAGTGAAAGGAAATAACTAGTGGGGTTTTTATTCATAGCATCACTGCCTGAAATAAGTTCCTTGTGGCAATTGGCTGAAACCGGGAAAATATTACGCATGTTCTTAGCAATTATTTTAAATAACCAGTCATCTAGGAAATGTAAGAAGTCAATACATCTAACAACAAGTGGGTCTCTCATAACATATATTAATTGGCGTGGATTTTCATACACTCAAATAAGAACCAAGTTTGAAGTCTCTGTGACAACGATGTCCAAACTTATGGCTGATTACGTGAATTGGAAAATTTTGCTTGCCCGTGACCTTTGACCTTGACCTTCCAGAATTTAATCAAATCCAGCTTTTAACATAAAAGTCAATCCCTGCAAGTTTCATTACTCTACGGTTAAAATTGTGGCCAGGAAGCTGTTCACAAACAAACACAAACAGGGGCGAAAACATAACCTCCTTCCAACCTCGTTGGCGGAGGTAATAAATTTCTTGGCAACTAACATTAAGGAACCACGAAAGCATAACATTGCCGAGAACCCATATCAATCTAAATATCTACGTGTAAAAAAAAAAAAAAATTTAAAAAAAAAAATTGACCTAACTAGAACCAAAAGGTGACTTGACCCTCCAAAAAACTAGAAGCTATAGTGGGTCCTCAGCATAAATCCGGGTCGCTTTTTGGAGGTTCTCTCCACCACCCCATCATCAGTCAAACCTGTTATATCTCATTTCAAACTATTTTTTTTACTTAAAATAGCTGGTTTATTCAGATAGCATTTTTCTTCAAAGTTTAAAGACATATTTATGCTAAATCTCTCACATTACATTACTTTTTGTTACTATTATTATTATTATTTTCATTTTTATGTTATTTTCTTTATTATTATTATTATTATTATTTTCATTTTTATGTTATTATTATTATTATTATTATTATTATTATTATTATTATTATTATTATTATTATTATTATTATTATTATTATTATTATTATTATTATTATTAGCTAACTAACTACCGTAATAGGAAAAGCAGGATGCTATAAGCCCAAGGGCTCCGACAGGAAAAAATAGCTCAGTGAGGAAAGGAAATATGGGATTATTATTATTATTATTATGATTATTATTATTATTATTATTAGCTAAGCTACAACCCTAGTTAGAAAAGCAAGAAGCTATAAACCCCAAGGACTCCAAAAGGAAAAAATAGCCCAGTGAGGAAAGGAAATAAGGAAATAAACTACATGAGAAGTAATGAATACTTAATACAAAATATCTCAAGATCAAAAACATAAAAAAAAAAAAAAAAAAAAACTGCATTTTCAAACATCTTTAGTTTCACAGATTCAACTACCTGATTAGGAAGACCATTCCACAAACTGGTTAAAGCTGGAATAAAACTTCTAGCTATGTGACCATGCATTTACCTGCTTGATCCCTTGAGCCCTTGGATGGGGTAGGATGTCCCCTTCTAGCAGTCCGGCCATCTCAATGGGATCCCGGACGAGACTGGGGCTCCATTCAAACTGCAGCTGGGATTTCAAAGCCATCATGTCTGAAGAAAGGAAAACGTTTTGTATTAAAATCAAACGTTTTGTATTAAACGTTTTGTATTAAAATCAAACGTTTTGTATTAAACGTTTTGTATTAAAATCAAACGTTTTGTATTAAACGTTTTGTATTAGACGTTATGTATTAGACGTTTTGTAGTAAGTTTTGTACCAAACGTTTTGTATTAAGAGCTTTGTAGTAAACGATTTGTACTAAACATTTTGTATTAAAAGATTTGTATTAAACGTTTTGTATTAAAAGATTTATATTAAACGTTTTGTACTAAGAATTTTGTATTAAACGTTTTGTATTAAAATATTTGTATTAAACGTTTTGTATTAAAAGATTTGTATTAAACGTTTTGTATCAAAAGATTTGTATTAAGAGTTTTGTATTAAACGTTTTGTATTAAGAGTTTTGTATTAAGAGTTTTGTATTAAAAGATTTGTATTAAGAGCTTTGTAGTAAACGATTTGTACTAGACGTTTTGTATTAAAAGATTAGTATTAAACGTTTTGTATTAATAGATTTATATTAAACGTTTTGTATTAAAAGATTTATATTAAACGTTTTGTATTAAGAATTTTGTATTAAACGTTTTGTATTAAAAGATTTGTATTAAGAGCTTTGTAGTAAACGATTTGTACTAAACGTTTTGTATCAAAAGATTTGTATTAAACGTTTTGTATTAAAAGATTTGTATTAAACGTTTTGTATCAAAAGATTTGTATTAAACTTTTTGTATTAAAAGATTTGTATTTAGAGTTTTGTAGTAAGAGTTTTGTATTAAACGTTTTGTATTAAAAGATTTGTATTAAACGTTTTGTATTAAAAGATTTGTATTAAACATTTTGTATTAAGAATTTTGTATTAAACGTTTTGTATTAAAAGATTTGTACTAAGAGTTTTATAGTAAGAGTTTTGTATTAAACATTTTGTATTAAAAGATTTGTATTAAACATTTTGTATTAAACGTTTTGTATTAAAAGATTTGTATTAAACGTTTTGTATCAAAAGATTTGTATTAAAAGATTTGTATCAAGAATTTTGTATTAAACGTTTTGTATTAAAAGATTTGTAGTAAGAGTTTTGTAGTAAACGATTTGTACTAAACGTTTTGTATTAAAAGATTTGTATTAAACGTTTTGTATCAAAAGATTTATATTAAACGTTTTGTATTAAGAATTTTGTATTAAACGTTTTGTATTAAAAGATTTGTATTAAGAGTTTTGTAGTAAGAGTTTTGTATTAAACGTTTTGTATTAAAAGATTTGTATTAAACATTTTGTATTAAAAGATTTGTATTAAACGTTTTGTATTAAAAGATTTATGTTAAACGTTTTGTATTAAGAATTTTGTATTAAACGTTTTGTATTAAAAGATTTGTATTAAGAGTTTTGTATTAAATATTTTGTATTTAGAGTTTTGTAGTAAGAGTTTTGTATTAAACGTTTTGTTTTAAAAGATTTGTATTAAGAGTTTTGTATTAAACATTTTGTATTAAAAGATTTGTATTAAGAGTTTTGTAGTCAGAGTTTTGTATTAAACATTTTGTATTAAAAGATTTGTATTAAGAGTTTTGTAGTAAGAGTTTTGTATTAAACATTTTGTATTAAAAGATTTGTATTAAAAGATTTGTATTAAGAGTTTTGTATTAAACATTTTGTATTAAAAGATTTGTATTAAACGTTTTGTATTAAAATATTTAAATTAAAAAAATTGTATCACACGTTTT
Source organism: Palaemon carinicauda (assembly GCF_036898095.1). Lineage (NCBI taxonomy): Eukaryota > Metazoa > Arthropoda > Malacostraca > Decapoda > Palaemonidae > Palaemon > Palaemon carinicauda. Next base: position 132,711,222 of record NC_090734.1, read on the forward strand.
GTATTAAAGGATCTATATTAAAAGTTTTGTATTAAACGTTTTGTAATAATGTTTTGTATTAAAAGTTTCATATTGTATAACGTTTTGTATTGTATTAAACGTTTTAAATTAAATCAAAAGTTCATGTTATATGAATTTATGATCTGGTATAGAACTTAATTAAAATCATACGGTTTATTATTAAATATTTCAATGCACATACATCAATTGTTAAGGCCAGCTGATAAAATCTAGACAAATAATAACAGATGGACATTAGGAATATAAGAGAGGCTTCCTAGTAATTGCTAAAGGATCACTGAAAGGAAGAGAAGACGAAGGATTGACGAAATATGAAAACATGCAGGTATAGATTGACATAGAATGAACATGAACAGACGAGAATGGAGACGTGTCTGAAGCCTTTATCATGAAATGAACTAGTAACGGCTGATGATGATGATGAATATATATATATATATATATATATATATATATATATATATATATATATATATATATATATATATATATATATATATATATAAGCTTAATAAACGTCAAAATAATTGAAAATAATAATAATAATAATAATAATAATAATAATAATAATAATAATAATAATAATAATAATGGAATTACTTTTAATTTTCATATGAAATAACAACAAAGTATAAAAATCTTTCGATAGAGAAAAAGGAAAGTAAATAAAACTATAAATTAGTCATTTTTTTCAGTTCTTAAATCTTTAACATTTTCCAGAGACTAAAACAAAATGGCGGAACTCGATAAGAGTTTAATTATTACATCAATTTGATTTTTTTTTTTTATATATATTTTCAAAGATTTCCTTCGGGGAGAAAAACGCAAGTCTTCTACTGGAGCAGATAGAAATCTTCGGTGAAGACTTGCAGAAGAATCGTCTCCAACCCAACGATGTCTTCAGAGGGCTTCACACCATCCCGTTTTCATCCGAGACTTCATTCACACCTCATAAGAATTTCAGCTTTTTCTTATAAATACAATTCTATCTATCTATCTATTTATCTATTTCTCTATCTATCTATTCATCTATCTATCTATTTATCTATCTATCTATCTATCTTTCTATATATTTCCTTCGGGGAAAAGAAATTACTAAAAGAAATTCAATGGCGGAATAAGATTCGTGTTTTGGAAAAAAATGAGAATAGACAAACTTATGTCTTCAAGAGTAGAAAGGTAGTTTCGGTGAAGACCAAGTGAAGATTTTTCCCAAAGCGAACGAAGACGTCTTCAAAGTCTCGCTCCCTCATTCGAATTATCGGAATCAGTTTCATGAGACGATCTCGAAGCCAACGAAGACGTCTCCAGTCTTCGAAATTCCTTCAATCTCGGAGTTGATATTTCTGCGAGGACCTACCTCGATTTCTTCAAATTATACCTGATCAAAGTCAAGTGATCTGCCTTCTGAGTTTTATAACAAAGATGTTCACACAAAACGCATTCAAAGCGATCAGCCAGTACGGGAAGAAATATCTTCTTGGAGGTCCATCTTCCGAGGACGGGTTTCAGGACCAGCAACCCCGGTTGATGGAAATGGAAGGCCTACGCCTCATTTTGGGAGGTGGTCTTCTCATGAGGAAATTCTGGGCCGAGCAGGATAAGAGTGAGGCACTCGAGCCTGTCTTGGACCAGGAGGAACTCGACGCAGTTTCTGAGGAGACAGAAGCTGTAATCAGTGGGAAGGATCCTTTGCTTTCCGACCAGGAGGAAAAGCTGCTGCTGTCAGGAGGCACAGGGAGTCCTGTCTCTAATAGAGACGTACAAATTCAAGTAGACACTGAACTTCTTATCTCTAACAGAGATGTGCAAGTTCAAGTAGAAACTGGACCAGTCTCTAACACAGATGTAACTGTTCAGACGGACGGACACACCGAGATTGAAGATCTCAGGACAAAGAATGAAGATTTGGCTGAGGAACTTGCCATTAAACAGGCTGTGATTCAAGCACTTGTGAAAGAGAAAGAAGCTCTGAAACAAGAGCTTGAAGATAAAGTGACTTGGGAAGAAGAATACACAATGAAAAGAGTTCAGTTGACTGAGGCACTGGGAAAGGCCAAGAAGGAAATCCAGGATCATGACGAGCAGAAATCGATCCTTTTAGCAGAGAATGAAGATCTCCAAACATCCCTTAAGGAACGAAGCTTCCTTTATGAAGAATTGGCTCTAGAAAAAACAAAACTAGAAAAAGAGCTGATGCAGGCTCGTGCTGATGATCACAAAAAAAGTCAACGACACCAAAGTCTAATCGAAGAGCTGCAGGAGGAGATTTCTAAAGCTCTACTACAAAATAATGAGCTAAAGGAGGCAGTATTCACAATTACAAACAAGAACGAAGGTCTTCGAGAACAACTGGAATTCGCAGAGAAGAAAAATTATGTTCATAATCAGATAAAATCAGCACTTGTGAAAGAGAAAGAAGCTCTGAAACAAGAGCTTGAAGATAAAGTGACTTGGGAAGAAGAATACAAAATGAAAATAGTCCAGTTGACTGAGGCACTGGAAAAGGCCAAGAAGGAAATCCAGGATCATGACGAGCAGAAATCGACCCTTTTAGCAGAGAATGAAGATCTCCAAACATCCCTTAAGGAACGAAGCTTCCTTTATGAAGAATTGGCTCGAGAAAAAACCCAACTAGAAAAAGAGCTGATGCAGGCTCGTGCTGATGATCACAAAAAAAGTCAACGACACCAAAGTCTAATAGAAGAGCTGCAGGAGAAGATTTCTAAAGCTCTACTACAAAATAATGAGCTAAAGGAGGCAGTATTCTCAATTACAAAGAAGAACGAAGGTCTTCGGGAACAACTGGAGAACAAAAATAAACGAGAAAAAAATTTGAACGGTAAAATCGTTCGAATGACCAACTTAGAAGATCAAATGAAGAAAGAATTGTCAGCAGCGAAGGACGTCATCTCTTCACTGAAGAAGGAACTTCAGAAGAGAGAATTGGAGCACGTTAAAAAAGAAGAAGGAATGGGTGACGTTGAAACGTGTGGAAATGCAGCAGATGCTGATGATAAAGTAGTCGTTGTGAAGGAAGAAAAACAAGAAGGAGAAGGACCTACAAGGAAACTTTTGGTAAAGAAACCAAAGAAGAAGAAACTAAAACGGAACCAGTTCTCTTGGGCCCCCCTTGGTTCACTAGGGGTTCCAGTTTTGGAAACTGACGAAAATAAGGTTCATAACGAACAAACTCAAGAGGAAAATATCCAAAATTAAGGAAAAAAAAATTTGTGATAGGAATATTTTTCATTTATTTAAGGGAATATAATTTTATTTTTATTTTGTGAAAGGAATATTGATTTTTTATTTTTTTTTCTTAGGTTTAAGGATGCCAGGCTTAACTGCCTAGGCTAAAGATGCTTGTCTTAACTGCCTGGCATATATATATATATATATATATATATATATATATATATATATATATATATATAGTTTTTTTTTTTTTTTTAGGTTTAAGGATGCTTGGCTTAACTGGCTAGCCTGATGATGCTTGGCTTAACCGCCTGGCCCACTGATGCTTGGCTTAACCGCCTGGCCCGCTGATGCTTGGCTTAACCGCCTGGCCCACTGATGCTTGGCTTAACCGCCTGGCCCGCTCATGCTTGGCTTTACCGCCTGGCCCGCTGATGCTTGGCTTTACCGCCTGGCCCGCTGATGCTTGGCTTTACCGCCTGGCCCGCTGATGCTTGGCTTAACCGCCTGGTCCGCTGATGCTTGGCTTAACCGCCTGGCCCGCTGATGCTTGGCTTAACCGCCTGGCCCGCTGATGCTTGGCTTAACCGCCTGGCCCGCTGATGCTTGGCTTTACCGCCTGGCCCGCTGATGCTTGGCTTAATCGCCTGGCCCGCTGATGCTTGGCTTAACCGCCTGGCCCGTTGATGCTTGGCTTAACCGCCTGGCACGCTGATGCTTGGCTTTACCGCCTGGCCCGCTGATGCTTGGCTTAACCGCCTGGCCCGCTGATGCTTGTCTTAACTGCCTGGCATATATATATATATATATATATATATATATATATATATATATATATATATATATATATATATATAGTTTTTTTTTTTTTTTAGGTTTAAGGATGCTTGGCTTAACCGCCTGGCCCGCTGATGCTTGGCTTAACCGCCTGGCCCGCTGATGCTTGGCTTAACCGCCTGGCCCGCTGATGCTTGGCTTAACCGCCTGGCCCGCTGATGCTTGGCTTAACCGCCTGGCCCGCTGATGCTTGGCTTAACCGCCTGGCCCGCTGATGCTTGGCTTAACCGCCTGGCACGCTGATGCTTGGCTTAACCGCCTGGCCGCTGATGCTTGGCTTTACCGCCTGGCCCGCTGATGCTTGGCTTAACCGCCTGGCCCGCTGATGCTTGGCTTTACCGCCTGGCCCACTGATGCTTGGCTTAACCGCCTGGCCCACTGATGCTTGGCTTAACCGCCTGGCCCACTGATGCTTGGCTTAACCGCCTGGCCCACTGATGCTTGGCTTAACCGCCTGGCCTGACAAAATGATGCTTGGCTTAACTGCCTGGCCCACTGATGCTTGGCTTAACCGCCTGGCCCATTGATGCTTGGCTTAACCGCCTGGCCTGACAAAATGATGCTTGGCTTAACCGCCTGGCCCGCTAATGCTTGGCTTAACCGCCTGGCCCGCTGATGCTTGGCTTAACCGCCTGGCCCGCTGATGCTTGGCTTAACCGCCTGGCCCGCTGATGCTTGGCTTAACCGCCTGGCCTGCTGATGCTTGGCTTAACCGCCTGGCCCGCTGATGCTTGGCTTTACCGCCTGGCCCGCTGATGCTTGGCTTAACCGCCTGGCCCGCTGATGCTTGGCTTAACCGCCTGGCCCGCTGATGCTTGGCTTAACCGCCTGGCCCGCTCATGCTTGGCTTAACCGCCTGGCCCACTGATGCTTGGCTTTACCGCCTGGCCCACTGATGCTTGGCTTTACCGCCTGGCCCACTGATGCTTGGCTTAACCGCCTGGCCCACTGATGCTTGGCTTAACCGCCTGGCCCACTGATGCTTGGCTTAACCGCCTGGCCTGACAAAATGATGCATGGCTTAACTGCCTGGCCTAATGGTGCTTGGCTTAACTGCTTTGGCTAAGGATGTTTGGCTCAACTGACAGGGCTAAGGATGTTGGGCTTAACTACTTTGTCTGAGGGTGTATGGCTTAACTGCCTGGCCTAGGGATGTTTGGCTGACCTGCCTTATCTAAGAAGGTTTGGCTTAACTACCTGGTCTGTGTGTGGCTGAACTGTCCGGAAAAAACCGAAACGCTTAACTGGCTGGCCTAAAAAGAAGGGCCTAGGTGACTGGACTAAAAGTTTGGCATGAACGCCTGGACTAGGGATGTTTGGCTTACCTAATTTGTATAGGGGTGCTTGGCTTAACTACCTGGGCTAAGGTTGTATGGCTTAAATGCCTTGCCTTAGGAACTATGGCTTAGAGGCCATGCCTAAGGAAGTTTTGCGTAACTGCCTCAGCTAAGGATGTTTAGCTTAACTGACTGGCCTAACAATGTTTGGCTTAACTACCTGGCCTAAGGAGGGACAGCTTCCCTACCTGGTATAGGGATGCTTGGCTTAACCGCCTGGCCCACTGATGCTTGGCTTAACTGCCTGGCCCACTGATGCTTGGCTTTACCGCCTGGCCCGCTGATGCTTGGCTTCACCGCCTGGCCCACTGATGCTTGGCTTTACCGCCTGGCTCGCTGATGCTTGGCTTTACCGCCTGGCCCACTCATGCTTGGCTTAACCGCCTGGCCCGCTGATGCTTGGCTTAACCGCCTGGCCCACTCATGCTTGGCTTAACCGCCTGGCCCACTGATGCTTGGCTTAATCGCCTGGCCCACTGATGCTTGGCTTAACCGCCTGGCCCACTGATGCTTGGCTTAACCGCCTGGCCCACTCATGCTTGGCTTAACCGCCTGGCCCGCTGATACTTGGCTTTACCGCCTGGCCCGCTGATGCTTGGCTTTACCGCCTGGCCCGCTGATGCTTGGCTTTACCGCCTGGCCCACTGATGCTTGGCTTTACCGCCTGGCCCACTGATGCTTGGCTTTACCGCCTGGCCCACTGATGCTTGGCTTTACCGCCTGGCCCACTGATGCTTGGCTTTACCGCCTGGCCCACTCATGCTTGGCTTAACCGCCTGGCCCACTGATGCTTGGCTTTACCGCCTGGCCCACTGATGCTTGGCTTTACCGCCTAGCCCACTGATGCTTGGCTTTACCGCCTGGCCCACTGATGCTTGGCTTTACCGCCTGGCCCACTGATGCTTGGCTTAACCGCCTGGCCCGCTGATGCTTGGCTTAACCGCCTGGCCCGCTCATGCTTGGCTTTACCGCCTGGCCCGCTGATGCTTGGCTTTACCGCCTGGCCCACTGATGCTTGGCTTTACCGCCTGGCCCACTGATGCTTGGCTTAACCGCCTGGCCCGCTGATGCTTGGCTTAACCGCTTGGCCTACTGATGCTTGGCTTTACCGCCTGGCCCACTGATGCTTGGCTTAACCGCCTGGCCCACTGATGCTTGGCTTAACCGCCTGGCCCACTCATGCTTGGCTTAACCGCCTGGCCCACTCATGCTTGGCTTTACTGCCTGGCCCACTGATGCTTGGCTTTACCGCCTGGCCCACTGATGCTTGGCTTTATCGCCTGGCCCACTGATGCTTGGCTTAACCGCCTGGCCCGCTGATGATTGGCTTAACCGCCTGGCCCGCTGATGCTTGGCTTTACCGCCTGGCCCACTGATGCTTAGCTTTACCGCCTGGCCCACTGATGCTTGGCTTTGCCGCCTGGCCCACTCATGCTTGGCTTTACCGCCTGGCCCACTCATGCTTGGCTTAACCGCCTGGCCCACTCATACTTGGCTTTACCACCTGGCCCACTGATGCTTGGCTTTACCGCCTGGCCCACTGATGCTTGGCTTAACCGCCTGGCCCGCTGATGCTTGGCTTAACCGCCTGGCCTACTGATGCTTGGCTTAGTGATTTTTGGCTTAACTGCATGGCCTAAAGATGCTTAGCTTAACTGTCTGGCCTAATGATGCTTGGCTTAACTGTCTGGCCTAATGATGCTTGGCTTAACTGCCTGGCCTAATGGTGCTTGGCTTAACTGCCTTGGCTAAGGATGTTTGGCTTAACTGACAGGGCTAAGGATGTTGGGCTTAACTACTTTGTCTGAGGGTGTATGGCTTAACTGCCTGGCCTAGGGATGTTTGGCTGACCTGCCTTATCTAAGAAGGTTTGGCTTAACTACCTGGTCTGTGTGTGGCTGAACTGTCCGGAAAAAACCGAAACGCTTAACTGGCTGGCCTAAAAAGAAGGGCCTAGGTGACTGGACTAAAAGTTTGGCATGAACGCCTGGACTAGGGATGTTTGGCTTACCTAATTTGTATAGGGGTGCTTGGCTTAACTACCTGGGCTAAGGTTGTATGGCTTAAATGCCTTGCCTTAGGAACTATGGCTTAGAGGCCATGCCTAAGGAAGTTTTGCGTAACTGCCTCAGCTAAGGATGTTTAGCTTAACTGACTGGCCTAACAATGTTTGGCTTAACTACCTGGCCTAAGGAGGGACAGCTTCCCTACCTGGTATAGGGATGCTTGGCTTAACCGCTTGGGCCACTGATGCTTGGCTTAACCGCCTGGCCCACTCATGCTTGGCTTTACCGCCTGGCCCGCTCATGCTTGGCTTAACCGCCTGGCCCACTGATGCTTGGCTTAACCGCCTGGCCCACTCATGCTTGGCTTAACCGCCTGGCCCACTCATGCTTGGCTTAACCGCCTGGCCCACTGATGCTTGGCTTAACCGCCTGGCCCACTGATGCTTGGCTTAACCGCCTGGCCTGACAAAATGATGCTTGGCTTAACTGCCAGGCCTAATGGTGCTTGGCTTAACTGCCTTGGCTAAGGATGTTTGGCTTAACTGACAGGGCTAAGGATGTTGGGCTTAACTACTTTGTCTGAGGGTGTATGGCTTAACTGCCTGGCCTAGGGATGTTTGGCTGACCTGCCTTATCTAAGAAGGTTTGGCTTAACTACCTGGTCTGTGTGTGGCTGAACTGTCCGGAAAAAACCGAAACGCTTAATTGGCTGGCCTAAAAAGAAGGGCCTAGGTGACTGGACTAAAAGTTTGGCATGAACGCCTGGACTAGGGATGTTTGGCTTACCTAATTTGTATAGGGGTGCTTGGCTTAACTACCTGGGCTAAGGTTGTATGGCTTAAATGTCTTGCCTTAGGAACTATGGCTTAGAGGCCATGCCTAAGGAAGTTTTGCGTAACTGCCTCAGCTAAGGATGTTTAGCTTAACTGACTGGCCTAACAATGTTTGGCTTAACTACCTGGCCTAAGGAGGGACAGCTTCCCTACCTGGTATAGGGATGCTTGGCTTAACTGCCTGGCCTTATAATGCTTGAGTTAACTGTATTGCATAAAAATGCTTGCCTTGGATACCTGGCATAAAGATGCTTAGCTTAAATGCCTGGCACAATTATGCTTGCCTTTGCACAGCCGAATGATGTTTGGCTTAACTGCAGAGCCTGATAATGAATGGCTTAAATGCCTGGCTTAATGATGAATGGCTTAAATGCCTAGCCTTATAATGAATGGCTTAAATGCCTGGCCTTATAAAGAATGGCTTAAATGCCTAGCCTTATAATGAATGGCTTAAATGCCTACGCTCATAATGGATGGCTTAAATGCCTGTTCTTAAAATTAATGGCTAAAAGCCTGGCCTTGAAATGAATGGCTTAAATGTCTGGCCTTAAAATGAATAGCCTAAAAGCCTGGCCTTAGGACTAAGGGTTTAAATGGCTGGCCCTATAATGAATGGCTGAAAGCCTGGCCTTATATTGAGAGGCTTAAATGCCTGGCCTTATATTGAGAGGCTTAAATGCCCTGCCTAAGGATGCTTTGGCTTTAGGAAAGGGTCGTGGGAACCAAGCCTGCAAATATAGAAGTAGGCAAAACCCACCTGATGAGCCCTTTGGTCAGGGCGAAACCCTTAAGTATGTCAGAGTTGAAGCAATAGTGGTAGTAGTATGTATGAATGGAATCAATATGTATGTATATAAATTGGCTGCGGCTCAGCTCCCAGCCGCTCTCTGTCCGCCATATTGAAGCGTTAACTCTATATGGGGTGTAGATAGCTATGTGGCACGTTAATACATGCGTGTCCCCTGTTGATACACGATGTCTTAAGGGGAAACCCTTAGGATACTCGCTCCAGAAGTTAGAATTCTGTGATAACCTGTGGTTTAATTCTCTGGGAAAATCCTAGTAGTGATTACCCAAGGAAGCTACCAAATAGGATCCTTCCATCAGGACCCCATGGCTATCTCACCCAAAAATAGATTTTTCGCTTCGCTCAAAATCCGTTATATATACACACACACACACACACACACATATATATATATATATATATATAAAACCACGAAGAGAAAGATGTAAATACTGGATCTAAGTTAAGTCTTGTAAGCGATATAATGTGACTCACAAAGTACTAACTCCACTCAAGTCTTTTAATTTTTCCTTTAATGACTAAGATGCATAATTTATGTTCATCATTAGTCAGCTATCATAATTTTTACGTACACACAAACACAAACACACCCACATGTCTCAATCTTTTTATACGTATTATTAAAATCCTCGTTCTGTTGATATAAGGAACATCTCTTCATCATATTATTTGCAAATCTAAAACCTCTGCTGTTTAGAATTGAGTCGGTTATTTCCACACTCGCACCAAGATCTTTTTGGTCTCCCAATCATCTAATGTATATATATATATATATATATATATAAACTTCTACCTCATACTTGGGATCGAACGCTAGCCCCTTCTAATGAAAGGCCAGGTTGAAACCAACCATGCCACGAGAGACCATAAAAGAAATTGGAACCTGACGCTACCTAGCTGTCCGAGGATTTACCTGGCGAGACATCAGTCTCTTACCAGCGAGTTTTACCCAATTTCCCGGCCCGCCACGTGACACAATTGCTAGTAATTCATTCAAATTACCCCTAATGAGTCAATATGGATAAATATCAACACAACATCGTGTTCAAATAGAAATAAATTTCTACCTCATACTTGGGATCGAACGCTAGCCCCTTCTAATGAAAGGCCAGGTCGAAACCAACCATGCTAGCGTTCGATCCCAAGTATGAGGTAGAAATTTATTTCTATTTGAACACGATGTTGTGATGATATTTATCCATATTGACTCATTAGGGGTAATTTGAATGAATTACTACCAATTGTGTCACGTGGTGGGCCGGGAAATCGGGTAAAACTCGCTGGTAAGAGACATGTCTCGCCAGGTGAATCTTCGGACAGCTGGGTAGCGTTAGGTTCCGATTTCTTTTTTGGCCTCTCGTGGCATGGTTGGTTTCGACCTGGCCTTTCATTAGAAGGGGCTAGCGTTCGATCCCAAGTATGAGGTAGAAATTTATTTCTATTTGAACACGATGTTGTGTTGATATTTATCCATATTGACTCATTAGGGGTAATTTGAATGAATTTATCCATATGTAAATATATATAAAAATATATATATATATATATATTGTATATATTTCTCTCTCTCTCTCTCTCTCCTCTCTCTCTCTCTCACACACATATATATACAAATATATATATATATATATATATACACAAATATATATATATATATATATATATGTATACATATACAAATATATGTGTGAATATATATATATATATATATATAAGTTGTATATAATATGCATATATATATATATATATATAAGTTGTATATAATATGCATATATATTGATATATGTGTGTATACATACATACATATATATATACACACATATATATATATATATATACACACACATACATATATACTGTATATATACAGAGAGAGAGAGAGAGAGAGAGAGAGAGAGAGAGAGGGAGAGAGAGAGAGAGAGAGAGAGAGAGAGAGAAACTGTTTAAAATGAAGCTATTACTTCTTTTTCTTCGAAGAAAAACAATTTTTTTTCATGTATTAACAATAGATTTTATTCTTTTAAACATTGTTATAATTATTTAAAATACCGAAGGCATTAAAGTGCCGTATTTCTTGTTGTTTTTCATAAAGTGAATTAATTAACCCATAATTTTTCATTAATTTAATCAGTGCCTTTGATTAGTCACAATTGGATTTTATGATTCATATGACATGATAACTTCCTTCTCCCATCCTATCACCATCGGTTTCAAGGTTTAATGGCCGCTCATGAATGGCACACTGATATACATACGACATATATCCATATGATCAGCGCCCAAGCCCCCTCTCCACCCAAGCTAGGACCAAGGAGGGCCAGTCAGTGGTTGCTGATGACTCACCAGATAGACCTAGAGGCTCCCCCCAAACTCTAATCCTTAGTTAACAAGAATAGTGAGGTTGCAGCGACCAAAGAATCTAACAAGTTCGAGCGGTTCTCGAACCCCAGCCAGGGACGTTACCACATCGGCCACAACATCGAGAAAAAGGACATTTCCTATTGCATGCTTCGGAATTTCCAAGGATTTATTTCTTCATTTCCTATTCGCCTGTTAAATGGCACTTTGACGTCATTAATTCCACTGGTCTCTCATAAAATCATTAAGAAAAGCTGTTAATTTAGACTGGCTTATTTCTACTCCCCCCCCTCCTCCCCCCCCCCCCCCCCCCCCCCCCCCCCCCAATGGAGGTAATTAAGTATGACACTTGGTTGTGCCAGTTAATGCTGATGTCTTATTTCTCTTCTGCTTATTAATATTATTATTATCATTATTATTATTATTATTATTATACTAGTGTACGCGACCCGTCAATATAACGAAAAAATATTTAGATATGAACACACACCCGACACCCTCTCCCCAGGGTAGGACTACATCCCCTCCCCGCTTCTCGCCCTTCCGTCTACCTAGACCTGTCTCACAGGTTTCAAGTTAAAACGTCCGTTTTTCTCACTACGTATTGAACAAAGGAATGAAAAAGACTCGCTGGAATCAAAGGGCCTCTGTTAGATTTCGTCAGTCGTCTCTATCTCGAGCTGTAAATTCAATACATCTCCAATCATCGTCTCCCACTTCATGCTTCATAGTTGTCAGACATGTAGGCCTGGGTCTTCCAACAGATTAATAAACGCCAGTGTGTCGTGCATGCTTTATTTCGTCGGTTGTAGATAAGTGTGGGACTGTTTTACCAGATGTTAGGTGCAGCAATGTCATCCCAAAAAAGTTTGTGGAGCATAAAAGGTTATAAAGAGGTTATAAAGTTCTCTCTTCCTTTCCTTCATCTTGCTTTCCAACTCCTCTACCTTTTACTTCGTTGTCAAACTGTTGTTTTACCCCACCCCCTCCCATTATTTTCCATCAGCATTGAATGGCCTCCATAGCCCAGAGCTGGATAAATAGCCCAAATTCTATACATAATTCGAGTCAGATTTAGTGAGCAAAAAGAACCCTGATTTGGGAGTTTTCCTCAAAGAATAATCAGAGATCGATTAAAGTTTGGTGGAAGATGATGCCTTTGCTAAAAGGCATTGGAGAGGGCGCACCAGGCAACCGACCCCTTATTGAAGGTATAACGGTGTTAAAGAAGGTTAGAGAGGGCGCATCAGGAAACCAACCCCTTAATGTAAGGATACCGGTGTTAAAGAAGGTTGGAGAGGGCGCATCAGGCAACCAACCCCTTAATGTAAGGATACCGGTGTTAAAGAAGGTTGGAGAGGGCGCATCAGGCAACCAACCCCTTAATGTAAGGATACCGGTGTCAAAGAAGGTTGGAGAGGGCGCATCAGGCAACCAACCCCTTAATGTAAGGATACCGGTGTCAAAGAAGGTTGGAGAGGGCGCATCAGGCAACCAACCCCTTAATGTAAGGATACCGGTGTCAAAGAAGGTTGGAGAGGGCGCATCAGGCAACCAACCCCTTAATGTAAGGATACCGGTGTCAAAGAAGGTTGGAGAGGGCGCATCAGGCAACCAACCCCTTAATGTAAGGATACCGGTGTTAAAGAAGGTTGGAGAGGGCGCATCAGGCAACCGACCCCTTATTGAAGGGATAACGGTGTTAAAGAAGGTTGGAGAGGGCGCAACAGGCAACCGACCCCTTATTGAAGGGATAACGGTGTTAAAGAAGGTTGGAGAGGGCGCATCAGGCAACCGACCCCTTATTGAAGGGATAACGGTTGTTAAAGAAGGTTGGAGAGGGCGCATCAGGCAACCAACCCCTTAATGAAGGGATAAAGTTTGGAATGAAGACGAAATTCAAAGGAACTGATCTTGATGAATCCATAGATCTCCTTTTTCCGAGCCAGGTTGAAGGGCGTAGGCCCAGCAACCTCATCCCAAGACACCTTCTTTTCCTATCCATATCACTTACAATCAATGTACGTCGGATACCAGAGTTTATCAGTGGGGCAATGGAAAAGACAATCTCTCTCTCTCTCTCTCTCTCTCTCTCTCTCTCTCTCTCTCTCTCTTTCTCATAGACCTGTCTACACACCGAGACAGACATGTATTAATGTATAGAAATTTTTGTTTACTCTCTCTCTTCAGTAAGCAGAAAGAGAGAGAGAGAGAGAGAGAGAGAGAGAGAGAGAGAGAATGTTTCTTTGTATTCCACCATTGAGATTTAATCGTCCGATTTGGATGTCTGTTGCCATCTGTCCACGTAAACAAGAAGAGGAAATAAATAAGACGTTCTAAACAAAAGAGGAAACAATCGGGAAATTCGTAAACAAGGGTTCAAAGGCTGAGAAGTTTTTAGGAGATGAACTTTTCCCTCAAATAAATTTCCTCCCGCGAGATGACCCTAGTTGTAAAGTTCTGGCCTACCGATGCTCGGCTTAAACGCCTGGCCTACTGATGCTCGGCTTAACCGCCTGGCCTACTGATGCTCGGCTTAACCGCCTGGCCTACTGATGCTCGGCTTAACCGCCTGGCCTACTGAAGCTCGGCTTAACCGCCTGGCCTACTGATGCTCGGCTTAACCGGCTGGCCTAAAGATGCTTTGCTTAACTGTCTGGCCTACTGATGCTTTGCTTAACTGTCTGGCCTAATGATGCTCGGCTTAACCGCCTGGCCTAATGGTGCTCGGCTTAACTGCCTGGCCTAATGGTGTTTGGCTTAACTGCCTTGGCTAAGGATGTTTGGCTCAACTGACAAGGCTAAGGATGTTGGGCTTAACCTACTTTGTCTGAGGGTGTATGGCTTAACTGCCTGGCCTAGGGATGTTTGGCTGACCTGCCTTATCTAAGAAGGTTTGGCTTAACTACCTGGTCTGTGTGTGGCTGAACTGTCCGGAAAAAACCGAAACGCTTAACTGGTTGGCTTAAAAAGAAGGGCCTAGGTGACTGGACTAAAAGTTTGGCATGAACGCTTGGACTAGGGATGTTTGGCTTACCTAATTTGTATAGGGGTGCTTGGCTTAACTACCTGGGCTAAGGTTGTATGGCTTAAATGCCTTGCCTTAGGAACTATGGCTTACAAACCATGCCTAAGGAAGTTTAGCGTAACTGCCTCAGCTAAGGATGTTTAGCTTAACTGACTGGCCTAAGAATGTTTGGCTTAACTACCTGGCCTAAGGAGGGACAGCTTCCCTACCTGGTATAGGGATGCTTGTCTTAACTGCCTGGCCTTATAATGCTTGAGTTAACTGTATTGCATAAAAATACTTGGCTTGGATACCTGGCATAAAGAAGCTTGCCTTAAATGCCTGGCACAATTATGCTTTCCTTTGCACAGCCTAATGATGTTTAGCTTAACTGCAGAGCCTAATAATGAATGGCTTAAATGCCTGGCATAATGATAATGGCTTAAATGCCTAGCCTTATAATGAATGGCTTAAATGCTGGCAGCACGATGAAAGGCTTAAATGCTTAGTCTTATGTTGAATGGCTTAAATGCCTGGCCCTTTAATGCAAGGCTTAATTGCCTGGCCTTAGAATGAAGGATTTAAAAGCCTGGCCTTAGGATGAGTGGCTTAAATGTCTAGCCTTATAATGAATGGCATAAAAGCCCTGCATTAGGATGAATGGCCTAAATGGCTGGCCCTACAATGAATGGCTGAAAGCCTGGCCTTATATTGAGAGGCTTAAATGCCTGGCCTAAGAATGCTTTGGCTTTAGGAAAGGGTCGTGGGAACCAAGCCTGCAAATATAGAAGTAGGCAAAACCCACCTGATGAGCCCTTTGGTCTGGGCGAAACCCTTAAGTATGTCACAGTTGAAGTAATAGTGGTAGTAGTATGTATGAATGGAATCAATATGTATGTATGTATTTGTATACATATATATATATATATATATATATTTACGTATAAACATGAACATATATACACACACACACACACACACATATATATATATATATATATTTACGTATAAACATTAACATATACATATATATATATATATACATATATAGTTATCATTTATATTTAATCATATATACTTGATAATTACATATACATATTTGCACACACACACACACACATATATATATATATATATATATATATATATATATATATATATATAAATTACAAATAAAAAGTGTTAGAATTGCTAAAAAAAATATTAGTTACAATAAAAACAACAACCAGGCCTAAAAAGGTCAGGTCTCCAAGCATCACTCAGCTACACCCAGTACTCCATAAAGTTTAGTCCATCAGATATGTTCAATTTAGAAAGAATGCGAAGTGTTTAGGACTCTAGGTCCTACCCCTCAGTGATGCTGGTAATAGAGAAGAGGCAGGGGTCCTCTCGCCTCCTGCTGCTAAGGGGTGAGAGGCCGATTTAAATATCTATACGGGTTTTGAGATTGACATTCAAAAGGCATGGGGGAATAACAGGGGGGTTTTAAGTTTTAAGTCGGTGGTAAATTTCATATAATGCGAGGTAGTTTTGCTGCATACAAACGTATGTACACACATGCAGGGCGTGTCATAGGTAGGTATATATAAGAGTGATTATAGTTCGAAATGATTACGTGTTGAAAAGTTGTGGATTTCCGTTCGTGAGTAAATAAAAATAACATTCAAACCTTTAATATACATATATATATATATATATATATGTGTGTGTGTGTGTGTGTGTGTGTATGTATATATACAGTATATATAGTACATATATATTATATAATATATGCATATATATTATATACATATATTTTATAAATGTATATATACTGTACATATACATATTTATGCTGTATATATACATTTGTGTGAAAACACAAACATTAGTATTATGTATGAAAATAAGTACCCATACAAACGCGAAAAAAAAATGATCACAATTTAAAGTTAAATTTCAAAATTATAAAATACAGAATAATACAGAAGTGGGAACGTTAGTCAAATGCTAAAAAGTAAGGAGCACTTTAAGCTGCCAGTACACATCACAAGAGAAAAAATAAACACAGAACCCCACGTATCAGTGTCAGAATACATAGTAATACATACATACATTACATGCATGGGATTGGTACATTACAGGGGGTACTCTGTGCTAACATGGGTCACACAGATTTCAAAAAGGTTCCAGAAATGGAATTTTTTTTTTTTTTTTTTTTTTGGAGACTTTGACCTTCAAATTCCATAACCTTAAATCCTACATTTAATACAATCAAAACCCAACTGTATTCTACTGTTTAAAAAAAAAAAAAAAAAAAAAAAAAACTTATTTTATTCGGAAATTCTCCGTAAAAAAAAATGAAGTTCTTAGACGTATTTCAATAAAATACAAGAGACCGTAATTTTTAATTTAAAAACAATCAAAACCCAACTATATTCTACTGTTTTCATTCACAAAAAAAAAAAAAAAAAATTAATCGGAGATTCTCCGTATAAAAATGTTTTTCTCAGACGTATTTCAATAAAATACAGGAGACCGTAACTTTTACCATACTTTGTTGTTATCTCACTCCTAAAGTCAATATCTCACACCAAACTCTAATTCCAAAGACCCTGTATTGGAGATCATAGTTCCCAAATGCCTAGAAAACAAGCTTGTTGCATATGCAGATGATGCTACTCTCTTTGCATCAATTCAATCCCCTGAATGTAGATCTAGGGTTGGTGAATCCCTTATTAGAGATTTAGCTAGAATTAGTGCATGGTGCAAATCATGGGGTATGAAGTTGAATCCTAACAAAACTCAAAGTATGATTGTAAGTAGGTCAAGGACGGTGGCTCCTCAACATCCGGATCTCAGTATTGATAATGTTTCTTTAAATATGTATGACTCTTTCAAAATTTTAGGTGTGATTCTCGACAGTAAATTTACTTTTGAGAACATATAAGGTCTCTGTCTTCTTCAATTGCACAAAAAATAGGCTTATTGAGAAAGTCTTTCAAGATTTTCGGTGATCAATCTATTCTGAAGAAGTGTTTTAATTCTTTCAGTCTACCTTGTTTTGGAGTATTGTTCTCCTGTTTGGTCTTCAGCTGCTGATTCTCATCTTAATTTGTTGGACAGAAAATTACGGTCTATTAAATTTCTTATTCCTGATCTAGATATTAATCTCTGGCACCGTCGTTCAATTAGTTCATTATGCATGTTGCATAAGATTTTTCATAACTCTGACCATCCTTTACATTCAGATCTCCCTGGACAATTCTATCCTGTTCGTAATACTAGGCAGGCAGTTAATTCTAATAGCCAGGCCTTCTCCATCACGAGGCTCAATACTACGCAGTACTCTAGAAGTTTTATTCCAGCTGTGACCAAGTTGTGGAATGATCTTCCTAATCGGGTGGTTGAATCAGTAGAACTTCAAAAGTTCAAAGTTGGAGCAAATGCTTTTTTATTGACCAGGCGGACATGAGTCTTTTTATAGTTTATTTATGACATATTTGTTTTTGATGCTGTTAATAGTTTATATATGACATGTTTGTTTTAATGTTGTTACTGTTTTTAGAATGATTTATTGTTAATTTGTTCTCTTCATTTATTTATTTCCTTATTTCCTTTCCTCACTGGGCTATTTTTCCCTGTTGGAGCCCCTGGGCTTATAGCATCTTGCTTTTCCAACTAG
>NC_090734.1:132729787-132732287 GCF_036898095.1 Palaemon carinicauda
TGCCTGGCCTTAGAATGAAGGATTTAAAAGCCTGGCCTTAGGATGAGTGGCTTAAATGTCTAGCCTTATAATGAATGGCATAAAAGCCCTGCATTAGGATGAATGGCCTAAATGGCTGGCCCTACAATGAATGGCTGAAAGCCTGGCCTTATATTGAGAGGCTTAAATGCCTGGCCTAAGAATGCTTTGGCTTTAGGAAAGGGTCGTGGGAACCAAGCCTGCAAATATAGAAGTAGGCAAAACCCACCTGATGAGCCCTTTGGTCTGGGCGAAACCCTTAAGTATGTCACAGTTGAAGTAATAGTGGTAGTAGTATGTATGAATGGAATCAATATGTATGTATGTATTTGTATACATATATATATATATATATATATATATATATATATATATATATATATATATATATATATATATATATATATATTTACGTATAAACATGAACATATATACACACACACACACACACACACACATATATATATATATATATATATATATATATATATATATATATATTATATATATATATATTTACGTATAAACATTAACATATACATATATATATATATATATACATATATAGTTATCATTTATATTTAATCATATATACTTGATAATTACATATACATATTTGCACACACACACACACACACACATATATATATATATATATATAATATATATATATATATATATATATATATATATATATATATATATATATATATATATATATAAATTACAAATAAAAAGTGTTAGAATTGCTAAAAAAAATATTAGTTACAATAAAAACAACAACCAGGCCTAAAAAGGTCAGGTCTCCAAGCATCACTCAGCTACACCCAGTACTCCATAAAGTTTAGTCCATCAGATATGTTCAATTTTAGAAAGAATGCGAAGTGTTTAGGACTCTAGGTCCTACCCCTCAGTGATGCTGGTAATAGAGAAGAGGCAGGGGTCCTCTCGCCTCCTGCTGCTAAGGGGTGAGAGGCCGATTTAAATATCTATACGGGTTTTGAGATTGACATTCAAAAGGCATGGGGGAATAACAGGGGGGTTTTAAGTTTTAAGTCGGTGGTAAATTTCATATAATGCGAGGTAGTTTTGCTGCATACAAACGTATGTACACACATGCAGGGCGTGTCATAGGTAGGTATATATAAGAGTGATTATAGTTCGAAATGATTACGTGTTGAAAAGTTGTGGATTTCCGTTCGTGAGTAAATAAAAATAACATTCAAACCTTTAATATACATATATATATATATATATATATATATATATATATATATATATATATATATATATATGTGTGTGTGTGTGTGTGTGTGTGGTGTGTGTATGTATATATACAGTATATATAGTACATATATATTATATAATATATGCATATATATTATATACATATATTTTATAAATGTATATATACTGTACATATACATATTTATGCTGTATATATACATTTGTGTGAAAACACAAACATTAGTATTATGTATGAAAATAAGTACCCATACAAACGCGAAAAAAAAATGATCACAATTTAAAGTTAAATTTCAAAATTATAAAATACAGAATAATACAGAAGTGGGAACGTTAGTCAAATGCTAAAAAAGTAAGGAGCACTTTAAGCTGCCAGTACACATCACAAGAGAAAAATAAACACAGAACCCCACGTATCAGTGTCAGAATACATAGTAATACATACATACATTACATGCATGGGATTGGTACATTACAGGGGGTACTCTGTGCTAACATGGGTCACACAGATTTCAAAAAGGTTCCAGAAATGGAATTTTTTTTTTTTTTTTTTTTTTTGGAGACTTTGACCTTCAAATTCCATAACCTTAAATCCTACATTTAATACAATCAAAACCCAACTGTATTCTACTGTTTAAAAAAAAAAAAAAAAAAAAAAAAAACTTATTTTATTCGGAAATTCTCCGTAAAAAAAAATGAAGTTCTTAGACGTATTTCAATAAAATACAAGAGACCGTAATTTTTAATTTAAAACAATCAAAACCCAACTATATTCTACTGTTTTCATTCACAAAAAAAAAAAAAAAAAAATTAATCGGAGATTCTCCGTATAAAAATGTTTTTCTCAGACGTATTTCAATAAAATACAGGGAGGACCGTAACTTTTACCATACTTTGTTGTTATCTCACTCCCTAAAGTCAATATCTCACACCAAACTCTAATTCCAAAGACCCTGTATTGGAGATCATAGTTCCCAAATGCCTAGAAAACAAGCTTGTTGCATATGCAGATGATGCTACTCTCTTTGCATCAATTCAATCCCCTGAATGTAGATCTAGGGTTGGTGAATCCCTTATTAGAGATTTAGCTAGAATTAGTGCATGGTGCAAATCATGGGGTATGAAGTTGAATCCTAACAAAACTCAAAGTATGATTGTAAGTAGGTCAAGGACGGTGGCTCCTCAACATCCGGATCTCAGTATTGATAATGTTTCTTTAATATGTATGACTCTTTCA
>NC_090734.1:132742287-132744787 GCF_036898095.1 Palaemon carinicauda
AGTAACTGAGGAGCCGTTCCACAGTTACACTCATCCGTGGCTGCTTTTGGTACTCGAGACGTAAACAAACGGGCGCCATTGCTAAATGACGTCACTTAACTTACAATAAAAATTCAGAGAGTACTATCTACGGCTTTTTTTGTGACCAAGGTGACACCTTTATTGTCTTTGCGTTTCTTCCAACTATAAATTGGCTTTCGCTTTTGTCTGTGATATCTAAATTAACCTCATCACCTTAAACAATGTTATCCTGGTTATATTCTTTAAAGGCATTGTGAGACTATTTTTATTATTATTGTTACAAGCCAAGCTATAGCCCTAGTTGGAAAAGCTGGATGCTATAAGCCCAAGGGGTCCAACAGGGAAAAATATCCAAGAGAGGAAAGAAAATAAAGAAATAAATAAGCTACAAGTAATAAATAATGAAATTAAAATATTTTAAGAACATCTACAACATTAAATTAGATCTTTTATATATAAACTATAAAAACTTCAAAACAAACAAGAGGGAGAGAAATAAGAAAGAACAGCGTGCCCGAGTGTACCCTCAAGCAAGAGAACTAATCCAAGACAGTGGAAGACCATGGTACTGAGACTATGGCACTACCCAAGACTAGAGAACAATGGTTTGATTTTGGAGTGTCCTTCTCCTACAAGAGCTGCTGACCATAGCTAAAGTCTCTCTTCTACCCTTACCAAGAGGAAAGTAGCCACTGAACAATTACAGTGCAGTAGTTAAACCCTTTAAGTGACGAAGAATTGTTTGGTATTCCCAGTGTTGTCAAGTGTGTGAGGACAGTGGAAAATGTGGAAAAAAAAGGCCAGACTATTCGGTGTATGTGTAGGCAAAGACAAAATGAGCCGTAACCAGATATAGGGATCCAATGTAGTACTGTCTGGCCAGTCAAAGGACCCCATATCTCTCTAGCGGTAGTATCTCAAAGGGTCAGACAGTACTACATTGGATCCCTATCTCTGGTTACGGCTCATTACAAATTAGTTAGCAATTTACATTGTTCTAATTGGACTTTTTTTTTAATTACCATGAAAGTTCATAGTTTCTAAATAAGCAAGCTATTACTAATAATAATTTTATTAATTTTAATAATAATCTTAATAATAATCTTAATCATTCTAACAATAATTCTAATATTTTATTACTTTTGATAACAATAATCTTAATAACAATAAATTTTATTAATTGTAATAGCAATAATTTTATATTCTATTTCCTCTATTCAAGCAAGTCAAGAGATCATCACAAACTTGCCAAATTACTGCAGGTGTAAAAAAAAAAAAAAAAAAAAAAACATTTGCAAATGAAAGACTATTTTTAGAACGGTGAGGAGGTGTTACCAAACGTGTGAAATTCGAGCCGGCGAAGAAAATTACTCCATATCATAATGATAGCATATTTCGACTTTTATATCTGTTTCATATTTTGCTTTTTTGTAATCTTCACAAGACACAACTTCCTACTTTATATGTCACCAAAGGAAGTACAGCTGCTTAAAATTTGTACAGTTGGACACATGTATCAATGGTACACCTCGGTCTGGGGAAGTAGACCCAGTCACTCCCTCACTGCGCAGAGTTTAAATGTTTAAAGGCAGCTCATGAATGGCAGAGGCAAGGGACAGTGACATTGCCCTATCAAGCAGGACAATGCCCTGGAGACTGACCATATATACATATGATCAGCGACCAAGTCCCCTCTCCACCCAAGCTAGGACCAAGGAGGGCCAGGCAATAACTGCTGATAACTCGGCAGGTAGACCTATAGGTTCCCCCAAACCCCCCCATCCATAGCTCACAAGGATGGTGAGGTTGCAACGAACAAAGGAACAAATGAGTTTAAGCAGGACTCGAATCCCATTCTGGCGTTCACCAATCAGGGACGTTACCACATCGGCCACCATAACCCTGTGTTTAGCCCCGCCCACGATCTAGGCCCTTTGTTCATACGCTATCTGTTTGGTTACTCGACGAAGCACGCGTATAACAGGGTGCATTTTTCAGAGCTTGTTGTACCGGGAACTACTGCATCCAACTGTACTAAATTCAGCCCACAATCTAGGCCATTTTTTCATACGCTATCTATTTGGTTACTCGACGAAGCAAGCGTACAACAGGGTGCATTTCTTCAGAGCTAGTTGTACCGGGAACTCCCGTATCCAACTGTACTTAATTCAGCCCACGATCTAGGCCATTTTTTCACACGCTATCTGTTTGGTTACTCGACGAGGCAAGCGTACAAAAGGGTGCATTTCTTCAGAGCTAGTTGTACCGGGAACTACTGTAGCCAACTGTACTTAATTCATGCGCTTTCATACTCTGTTCAGCAAAGTCTTGCGTATTCATCGACGACTATTAAGAAAGGAAGGTTAATTACTGTGGCGTCAAGGATACGCCAATGCGTACCGTGAAAAGTTACGCCGAGTTAGGTCACGGTATTTGAACAGCACAACTACGTAACAGTTACATACAAGATACACGAATG
>NC_090734.1:132759787-132764787 GCF_036898095.1 Palaemon carinicauda
AATGGCTGCTGATGACTCCACAGATAAGAACTATAGGCTCCCACAAACCCCCCATCCTTAGCTCACAAGGATGATGAGGTTGCAGTTACCAAACTAACTACCGAGTCTGAACGGGACTCGAACCCCAATCTGGCGTTCACCAGTCAAGGACGTTACCTCATCGGCCACTACAACCCTTTACCAGTTCCTTTCTACAATAATAGTTACGCAAATCTATGACCGCACCTTGTGTAGGCTACTTGTAGGAAGGAGCATAGCATGTCATCTTTTCTAGAGTGTAATCTTTACTCTCAATTGTCGATAACGTTTCTTATTTCATAGGGGGCATTTTACGGTTACCTAATTAACAGTATTATTATTATTATTATTATTATTATTAGCTAAGTGGTGAGGGGTAGATGGAGATGGTTTGGACGTGCTCTTCGCACTCCCCAAGAGAGATTAGTATTATTATTATTATTAGCTAAGTGGTGAGGGGTAGATGGAGATGGTTTGGACACGCTCTTCGCACTCCCCAAGAGAGATTAGTTCACCGAAATTTCATCTGGGCTCCACAAGGTACTAGAAGAGTTGGAAGACCCAGACAAACATGGCTGAGGACTATGAAGCGTGAAATAGATGATGATAAATTGGAGAAGTATTGATTTGAAAGCCCAAGATAGAGACGACTGGCGAAATCTAACCGAGGCCCTTTGCGTCAATAGGTGTGGGAGGAGTTGATGATTAGCCAAGCTACAACCCTAGTTGGAAAAGCAAGATGCTACAAGTCCAAGGGATTTAACAGGGAAAAATAACCTAGTGAGGAAAAGAAATAAAAGAAACAAATAAACTACATCAAAATTAATGAATAAAGATTATAAAATATCTTACGATCAGTAACATTAAAATAGATAAGAATATATATACTATGAAGAGGGACTCATTTCGCACTGTTGAACATAAAAATTTTCAATACAAGTTTGAACTTCTTTGTACTTTGCGATGAGAGTTGATTTGGTCATCTGAGGTCAGAGAAAATTGTTTTTTTCCTTGATAGAAAATATACCGATAAACTTACATTTTTCAAAAGAAGAATGAGACACCGATTAACAAAAAAAAAATAACAAAATCGTAATACGATTATAAAACTGAGGGCCACTCATTACAGCACGTCCTCCGCTGCAGCAGCTTATTCCTCGACCTTTTGCTCGACCTTGACCTTTGACCTTTGACCTTAACATCTGTATGAATTGGCATGGATTTTCATGCACTCAAATATGAACCAAGTTTGAAGTGTCTGTGACAACGAAGTCCAAACTTGTGACTGATTACGTGTATTGGACATTTTGCTTGTCAGTAACCTTGACCTTTGACCTTGACCTTCCCACATTTAATCATTTAAATCCTTTTTACATTACAGTTAATCGCTGCAAGTTTCATTACTCTACAATTAAATTTGTGTGGTCAGGAAGCTGTTCACAAACAAACACACAAAGCTGTTCACAAACAAACACACACAAACACAAACAGGGGCAAAAACATAACCTCCTCCCAACTTAGCGGAGCTAACATACTAATGTTTACTCTTATGACTCATTCCAGCAGCCAAGAGAAAAATGCGACCAAGGAAGGCAAGTTACAAAAGAAGCGAAAGGAGAAATGCGACACTGCAAAAAGTGGACAGACTGACTGGGTGGCTCTTTCTCTCGTTATTTCTTCGTTCGTCTTGATAATTTACTTGCCTTCAAACCCAACAATAATTCGACTCTATGAAGAATAAGATATATATATATATATATATATATATATATATATATATATATATATATATATATACATATATATATATATATATATATATATATATATATATATATATATATATATATATACTGTATATATATACATATATATATATATATATATATATATATATATATATATATATATATATATATATATATATATAATTATTTCGCAACTTTTAGATATTTTGGATTATATCAGACACATGTATTGAAGGTCAACTCACGTCATAATTCTTATTTATAGTTTATTAATCACTACTACTACTAGTACTACTACTATTACTACTACTACTACTAGATCAGTTTACAACCTTAGTTGGAAAAGCCGGGTGCTATAAGCACAAAGGCTCCAACAGGGAAAAATAGCCCAGTGAAGTAAGTTAAGATCAGTAACAACGTTAAAATAGACCTTCCACATATAAACAATCAAGAGAGACTTACGCCAACATATACATTTAGTCCAGCGCAAGGGCCGGGGACCACAAGGGGGGGGGGAAGTACCCCACAATTGCACTATGATATAGAAGGCTAAAAAGTGGTCACTACAAAGACAGTGCCTACAGTGCTCCGCTTAAAGCGCACTGCTGGCACAACCCCACCCACTCAATAGCTATCCACGATGCAAGAAACAAGGCTATGACCCAAGGTCATCTCCATCCGAGGTCAAATACCTCGATTCTTCCTTAGTCATGCCCAACCCCTTCTCCTCCTCCCCCTCACTCCCCCCAGCTCATGAAGGAGTCGTAAGGACGAGACCTTCAACTTCCGACGGGAGGAATCTTCAACATGACTCGGCAGTTTATCAGGGTGAGAATATTTGACCCGTGTTGAGAAGAATTCTGATATCGATCGTTTGGGAAATGCGAAAAAGTGTGCAATTAAGAGAATGATACTTAATAAAATGATCAATCGTATATATCGTCAAAGGATTGTTAAAAGTTCTAATTGAATTAATAATCACACACACACACACACACACACACACACACACACACACACACATATATATATATATATATATATATATATATATATATATATATATATTTATATATATATATATATATATATATATATATATATATATATATAAATATATATATATATATACATATATATATATATATATATATATATATATATATATATATACTTATTTATATATATATATATATATATATATATATATATATATATATATATATATATTAAATAAATATAAATATATATATATATATATATATATATATATATATATATATATAATGTGTGTATGTGTGTTAAAAGCTCTCCATCCTTGAAGATAATCCACTGAAAAGAAACAAATACCGTAGGTGGAAATATTCTATGAGAGAGAGAGAGAGAGAGAGAGAGAGAGAGAGAGAGAGAGAGAGAGAGAGAGAGAGAGAGAGAGAGAGAGAGAGAGAGAGTGTGTGTGTGTGTCCAAGGAACAATCTCTAAACTATTGAGAAGATACGAACGCAATAAAAAGTAAGAAGAAAGCTGGTCTCACAATGAGTAAAAAACGTTCAATAAAAAAAAAAAACCAGACCAGCCCAAACGTTTGCATTTCCTACCAGTTATGTTTTTGTGCTCCTGTGATATGTAACAGATAGATAATCTTGCTCCCACTGTAACTAAAATATACGTAAGAGAAAAACGTTCATGGTTTAGAAATGTATCTAATTAGTGATAGGCAACGGTTGGTTGATTACTTACACACAAAATACACAGAGTAAGTACTTTTCACTGGTGAAGGGTAGCTACAGAGAAAAACTAGATGGGGCACTCAGTAGAGAGCATGCCTTCACCACGTCAAACAGTCTTGTTTTTGCTCTTAGCTTCACTGCGTCTTCAAATTCTAATGGATTTGTCCTTGGGTCATGCCCCAAACGTCCACCAAGTTTAGTTGAAATTGGTCCAGTAGTTTTTGCGTAATGTTGTTTACAAACAAAAAAATAATAAAATATTTATTTACTGAAAATTGCGATTATTTTCAAATTACTGCTGCGTACTTGTACTTCGACTTACTTTATCAAAAATTTTACAAATTTATCCTTGGGTTCTACCCAACATGACTACCAAGTTTGGTCAAGATCGGTACAGTAGTTTTTGTCAAGTTGCTCACTAGAGAGTTATGGGGTCCTTTGACTGGCCAGACAGTACTACATAGGACCCTTCTCTCTGGTTACGGTTCTTTCCCTTTGCCTACACAGACACCGAATAGTGTGGCCTATCCTTTACAGATTCTCCTCTGTCCTCATACACCTGACAACACTGTGATTACTAGACAATTCTTCTTCACCCAAGGGGTTAACTACTGCACTGTAATTGTTCAGTGGCTACTTTCCTCTTGGTAAGGGTAGAAGAGACTCTAGCTATGGTAAGCAGCTCTTCTAGGAGAAGGACACTCCAAAATCAAACCATTGTTCTCTATTCCTGGGTAGTGCCATAGCCTCTGTACCATGGTCTTACAATGCCTTGGGTTAGAGTTCTCTTGCTTGAGGGTACACTTGGGCACACTTTTCTATCTAGTTTCTCTTCCTCTTGTTCTGTTAAAGTTTTTATATTTTAAATAGGAAATATTTATTTTAATATTGTTACTATTCCTAAAATGTTCTATTTTTCCTTATCTCCTTATTTCCTAATTTCCTTTCCTCACTGGGCTATTTTCCCTGTTGGGGCCCCTGGGCTTATAGCATCCTGCTTTTCCAACTAGGGTTGTAGCTTAGCATTTAATAATAATAATAATAATAATAATAATAATAATAATAATAATAACAAACAAACAAACAAACGACAGGGGTGAATACATTACCTTCGCAAAATCTTTGATATTGGCGAAGGCAACAATACAACGATCACTACCACATTCTTGGATGAAACAGTTTTCCTTTGGCATTTCCACAAAATAAATAGCCTTAATTCCTTACATTGATGACCAATCAACTTAATGTATCCTTATCCTCATGCACTTACTATTTGGCAAAGAAAGAACAGAGTTATCTGATTACATGTATTTCAAATGCCATTAATGACGTGGAACATCATTGTTTCTACATATATACAATCGTTTGTCTTCTCTCTGTAAATTCCATTCGTATAAACATACTATATAAACAATTATAGAATCCTTGTGAACGAAGTTCCCAAATGACCCAATTTAAACAACTATTAAGTTTCCTTTTTCAAATAACTTAATTAATGAACTGG
>NC_090734.1:132772287-132779787 GCF_036898095.1 Palaemon carinicauda
TGTTTGTTTGCACACACAGAGAGAGAGAGAGAGAGAGAGAGAGAGAGAGAGAGAGAGAGAGAGAGAGAGGAGAGAATCTTCATTCATATACCACATATAAATGAAATAATTTAATCAAGTCAGGCATTACTGAAATAACTTACATATGCCGTACAAAATTAATCAGACCTTCCTATGGTGTGTGTGTGTGTCTCTCTCTCTCTGTTTATATATATATATATATATATATATAATATAAATATATATATATATACAGAGAGAGAGAGAGAGAGAGAGAGGAGAGAGAGAGAGGAGAGAGGAGAGAGGAGAGAGAGAGAGAGAGAGAGAGCTAACAACCCTAAATTATAACAGGGAATATATCATCTACACCTCCCAGCAAAAGAAAATAAAAAAGAGAGCCGACATATGATCGTAAGTCCTTCACAAAAAAAAAAAAAGAGAAAGAAAGGAAGAAGAAGAAAGTAACGGAAGAACGCCTGAGGGCCATTCCCTATAACTGCTCACCCTCCAGGTTTTCTCAAGGGCCGGTGAAAATCAGGTGAAAATAGCAGAATATGAAAGTGAACGTGGTGCAAGAAACTATGTCACCTTTCACGTTGCTCACTCGTCGTCTTAGAAAATCACTAATAAAACAACAACAACAACAACAACAACAACAAAAACAACAACAGCAAAAACATCATGGTAATCATGTGTCAACAGTTATTGTTTAAAGGTCGCTTATGAATGGTAAAGGCAAGGGATAATGACAATGCCCTATTGCCCTATCGAGCAGGACAATGCCCTAGAGACTGACCATATATACATATGATCAGCGCCCAAGCTCCCCTCTCCATCCAAGCTAGGACCAAGGTGGGCCAGGCAATGGCTACTGATGACTCAAAAGATAGACCTATATGGTCCCCAGACCCAATATCCTTAGCTCACAAGGATGGTTAGGTTGCAGACACTAAAAGAAATTATCGAGCTTGAGCAAGGCTCTAATCCCAGTCTGGTAGAACGGCAGGCAGGGACGTTTCCAATAGGCCATCACAATTTTAATCATCAAAAAAGGAAAAATAATCCAAGAAAACAGAAAGAAAAACAAGAACAAGAAAATTACTCAAGAAGTTTATGAATAAACTCGAATGACTGATATTAGACTTATAGAAAATATTGACAAGTTTAACCTATAATCAAAATATTGTGAAAACAAAGACGCGTTGCTGATGAGTCTCCAGTGGAATTTTGTTAAGTTTTATTGCATGATCTTTTTTAAACGATTCAGAATTTAATGTATAAAAGTAGTAGTCACCAATGTGTTAATTTAGTTTTCGATTCCCACACCTTGTTAGGGGGAGACCTTCTATACACACACACACACACACACACACACACACACACACAATATATATATATATATATATATATATATATATATATACAATATATATATATATATATATATATATATATATATACAATATATATATATATATATATATATATACACAATATATATATATATATATATATATATATATATATATATATATACAATATATATATATATATATATATATATATATATATATATATATATATATATATATATATATATATACTGTATATACGGTATATACTATATCTCCTTTGTACACTGAGAACAAAACTGCATACAGACAAGTCAGGAAATATTAGAGTAATTAGTAATATAATATAAACTAATTTAATATCGAATACAACCGAATTAATTAACAATTCTCTCTCTCTCTCCTCTCTCTCTCTCTCTCTCTCTCCTCTCTCTCTCTCTCTCTCTCACTTTCTTCGCGCACGAATGTAAACAAACCAAGTGGGTTCACTGACAGATGGAACCCACCAGGAAATTACACAATTACCACACCTCTAACACCCGCCGGGCTGAGAGAAGGAAGGGGGAGGCCAGAGAAAGTGGCCCCTTTGTTTTTGTTTGACTAATTCGAACGAAGAAGAAGAAGAAAACAGCGGAAGAAGATGGAAAAAAAACTTCATAAACGGAGTACTTAATTGTCTTAGATTCCATTTGAAAGAATGTGGTTTTCATATTTATCAAATTATTATTATTACTTGCTAAGCTACAACCCTAGTCAGAAAAGCAGAATGCTATAAACCCAGGGACACCAACAGGGAAAATAGCCCAGTGAGGAAAGGAAATAAGGAAAAAGTTTATCATTATTATTACTTGCTAAGCTACAACCCTAGTTGACTAACCAGAATGCTATAAACCCATAGGCACCAACAGGGAAAATAGCCCAGAGAGGAAAGGAAATAAGGAACAGTTTATTATTATTATTATTATTATTAGTTATTAAGCTACAACCATAGTTGGAAAAGCATAATGCTATAAGCCCAGGAGCCCCAACAGGGAAAATAGCCCAGTGAGGAAATGAAACAAGGAAAAATAAAATATTTTAAGAACAGTAATAACATTAAAATAAATATTTCCAATATAAACTATAAAAACTTTAACAAAACAAGAGGAAGATAAATTAGATAGAAAAGTGTGCCCGAGTGTACCCTTAAGAAAATATACTCTAACATAAGTGACAGTGGAAGACCATGGTACAGAGGCTATGGCACTACCCAAGACTAGAGACTATACATATAGGATCTGTATCACATGAACATTTCAAACAAAAATATCATTTTTCAATCACGATTTGATAAATCACTATAAATATGCTTGCACTAGTGTAGCGACCCGTTAAAATAACGGGTGAATATTTTAGACACGTACACACACACACCGAAATCCCTCTCGCCAGGGTATGACTATTCTCACTCCCTCTAACCTAAGGGATAGGGAAAGCTGAGCGTGACCTGGTAGAAAATATATATATATATATATATATATATATATATATATATATATATATATATATATATATATATATATATATACATATCTAAATATATACATAAATATATTAATAAATAAATACATACACATATATATGTATATATATATATAACATAAACATATATATAAAGTATAAATAGATATATTATCCAGACATTCCCTCTATTATAAAATCCATTGAAAACACCAACTACCGCCCAGACAGCCTCGAGGTGTTCCTACGAAACACGTGACCACAAAATAAGCAAAATTCAATGTTCAAGGCCCTAGAAAACAGAGGAGAAACCAAGTGTAATATGTATATAATGATGTGTGAAAGTAGGCTAAACTCGAACAGATTCGCAGGAAGTAAGGACTTAATACCACCAAGCTGCATTCCAAAGCTGAACATGAGAAATTTTGAACATTTGTAAAGCTGATCATGAGAAATTTTGAACATTTGTAAAGCTGAACATGAGAAGTTTTGAACATTTGTAAAGCTGAATAGAAAAGTTTTGAACATTTGTAAAGCTGAACATGAGAAATTTTGAACATTTGTAAAGCTGAACATGAGAAGTTTTGAACATTTGTAAAGCTGAACATGAAAAGTTTTGAACATTTGTAAAGCTGAACATGAGAAATTTTGAACATTTGTAAAGCTGAACATGAGAAGTTTTGAACATTTGTAAAGCTGAACATGAGAAATTTTGAACATTTGTAAAGCTGAACATGAGAAGTTTTGAACATTTGTAAAGCTGAACATGAGAAATTTTGAACATTTGTAAAGCTGAACATGAGAAGTTTTGAACATTTGTAAAGGTGAACATGAGAAATTTTGAACATTTGTACCTAAAAATTGATAGAAATGAAGTATAAATTAAAGGACGTAGTTTTATTGTATGACTAGAGGGGCCACTCAGTAGAGCGCAGACCTCCGCCGCTGCAGCTTATTTCTCGACCTTGACCTTTGATCTTAACATGTATGGAATGGCGTGGATTTTCATACACCCAAATAAGAATCGATTTTGAAGTCTCTGTGACAACGATATCCAAACTTATGGCCGATTACGTGAATTGGACATTTTGCTTGACCGTGACCTTGACCTTTGACATTGACCGTCCAAAATTTAATCATTTCAAGTTTTTTACATAAAAGTTAATCCCTGCAAGTTTCATTACCATTAAAATTGTGGGCAGGATGCTCTTCACAAACAAACAAACACACACACAAACAGGGGATAAAACATAACCTTCAAACTTTGTTGGCGGAGGTAAAATACATCCATTATACTTATATTAATTATTTGCAAGATCATACAACCTGTTCATTTCACTGCCCGATATTGGCACCTGTCACCATGCATGTCCGGATACTGTCATCTGTCAAATCTGTTGTCTGATACTACACCTGTCAAAACTTTATCAAATGGTAATCCCTGTCAAATTCATAGACCAATACGACCACCAGTAAAATTGAATGTCTGATACTAACAAAGGTCAGGTTAATTGTTTGATAATACCATCTGTCAAATCAATTCCCCAACACTACCACCTGTCAAATTCATTATCTACAATACCACCTGTCAAATTAATTTCATACAGTACCACCTGTCAAATTGTATCCCCAACACTGCCACCTGTCAAATCAATTCCCCAACACTACCACCTGTCAAACTCATTCTCTACAATACCACCTGTCAAATTAATTTCATACAATACCCACCTGTCAAATTGTATCCCCAACACTACCACCTGTCAAATTCTATACCCAACACTGCCACCTGTCAAGTCAATTCCCCAACACTACCACTTGTCAAATTAATTCTCTACAACACCACCTTTCAAATTAATTACATACAATACCACTTGTCAAATTCATTCTGTAAAATAGCACCTGTCAAATTAATTTCATACAATACCACCAGTCAAATTATATCCCCAACACTACCACCTGTCAAATTCTATACCCAACACTGTCCACCTGTCAAATCAATTCCCCAACACTACCACCTGTCAAATTCTATCCCCAACACTACCACCTGTCAAATGAATTCCTCAACACTACCACCTGTCAAACAAATTTCCTATACTACCACCAGTCAAATTTTATCCCCAACACTACCACCTGTCAAATTAATTCCTCAACACTACCACCAGTCAAATTAATTTTCCAACACTACCACCTGTCAAATGAATTCCTCAACACTACCACCTGTCAAATTAATTCCCCAAACACTACCACCTGTCAAATTAATTCCCTACACTACCATCAGTCAAATTAATTCCCCAACACTACCACCTGTCAAACAAATTTCCTACACTACCACCTGTCAAATTCATTGCCCAACCCAATCTAACAAATGAATTAATCTTCATTTTACTCGAAATCTTATGCAAACACTGAGAGCTACCTTACGTTTAAAAAACTGCCCGTGTTCTGTGAAGAGAGAGAGAGAGAGAGAGAGAGAGAGAGAGAGAGAGAGAGAGAGAGAGAGAGAGGAGAGAGAGAGAGAGAGTTGATAAATACTCCCATCATAATAAAAGTTGAAATAGTTTGCAGGTTTGATAAAGAGAGAGAGAGAGAGAGAGAGAGAGAGAGAGAGAGAGAGAGAGAGAGAGAGAGAGAGAGAGTTGATAAATACTCCCATCATAAAAAAAGTTGAAATAGTTTGCGAGAGAGAGAGAGAGAGAGAGAGAGAGAGAGAGAGAGAGAGAGAGGAGAGAGAGAGAGAGACCGAGAGAGAGAGAGAGAGAGTTGATAAATACTCCCATCATAATAAAAGTTGAAATAGTTTGCAGGTTTGATAAAGAGAGAGAGAGAGAGAGAGAGAGAGAGAGAGAGGAGAGAGAGAGAGAGAGAGAGAGAGAGAGTTGATAAATACTCCCATCATAATAAAAGTTGAAATAGTTTGCGAGAGAGAGAGAGAGAGAGAGAGAGAGAGGAGAGAGAGAGAGAGAGAGAGAGAGTTGATAAATACTCCCATCATAATAAAAGTTTTAAAATAGTTTGCAGGTTTGAGAGGAGAGAGAGAGAGAGAGAGAGAGAGAGAGAGAGAGAGAGAGAGACGAGAGAGAGAGAGAGAGAGAGAGTGCCGTAGTTAGCGGCTTTTCACGTCCACGGCTTCCTCAACATAGAAGTGTTTGAATGAAACTCAAGTGTAATAGTAAGGTTATGTGTGGAAGATTTTCCACTGACGCCGGAGTAGATTTATGACACCACGAGAGAGAGAGAGAGAGAGAGAGAGAGAGAGAGAGAGAGAGAGAGAGAGAGAGAGAGAGAGAGAGAGAATACCGTTATCCTTGGGAGGAAAGGTTTAGAAATGGGTCCAAGGATTTTATAACGGTGAGATAGGATGAATATCACTAAACTACCCCCAACTTACCTCACTCATGATGAATGTGTGTGATGATAACGATGGCTTTTAGATATCTTCAGGACTTCTAAGACTTTTATTTATATACATAACATTCGTATCAACAGTAGGCCTATAGTCTTTAGACCGAGCAGCAGTTTGTAAAATCTCTGTCACTATCTTGAAGATATATATTCTTATGAAGAGTTATCTTTGGAAAATTTTAATCTAAAGAGAAGTTGGGTATTTATATCGAACTGGGGTGAATTTAAAGTGTTAGTGCTGTTTATAAAAATTACTTGTTTCAAATTCATTGTTAAAATCCTTGGTCTATATGCCTACTTTTTCAAGTAAGCAGATATACTTATGAATACTTAGAATCTTCAAAATAAGTTTTCATAGTTTGGAAAATAAATTGAAAAGTAACATTATCAAATAATTTCATTGATATCTTTATTTACTCCAATAAAATTACCACGTGCTTTTAACACTAACATCTAATTAATTTTCTTCAATTAACAGTTTTAAGAACGCATTTCCTTCCAGCGATTAACACTAATCTGAATGGAAACCATTTTCCTTACAATCTGATTTGCAGAGACCACAAATCAACGTTTTTAAAACGAAAAGGGAACGACCAATTTCAGTGATTGGAGTCACAGAACAGAGACGCGAACCAATCGCTTCCACACTCCGCCACTAACTGATATGATCTCTCGTAGACTCGTACGGCGTCGCTGCCGTATTATACTCTCGCTTTCGTAGGTCAAGATTGACTCGTACGTCTGACAGGTAAACGTTTGTTTTGATTTGTGAGTCCTAAGACATGTGACATTTTTTTTTTTGTTTTTAGTTGATAGGATAGAGGGGTGGAAAGAGAATGGGGGCAGTTAAATAGCCCTTGGGCTTATGGCATCCTGCTTTTCAGGTTTATAGCATCCTGCTTTTCCAACTAGGGTTGTAGTAAATGATAATAAATTCACATATCGAATGAAACGTTTTTTAAAAGCAGTCTTGCACACAGCCTGTTGTTTATGGGCCTTTATAACGTTTGGTTTAGGAGTTTCAAGACCCGCTCAGGCTCGACAGTCATTTTGTAGTGACTAACCTCACCATCCTTGAGAGCTAAAGATGGGGGGGGGGAATCCTCTGTATCTACTCATTCATCAGCAGCCATTGCCTGGCCCTCCCTGGTCCTAGCTTGATTTTGAGAGGGCTTAGACACTGACCATAAATGTATGGTCAGTCTCTAGGACATTGACCTGTCCATTGTCTACCAGTCATGAGCGA
>NC_090734.1:132785351-132870351 GCF_036898095.1 Palaemon carinicauda
GCCACAACCACCACAACAACCACAACAACAACAAAAACATCATGGTAATCATTTTGTGTCACCGGTTATTGTTTAAAGGCTGCTCATGAATGAGACAGGCAAGGGATAAGGACATTGCCCTATCGAGCAGGACAATGCCCTAGAGACTGACCACATATACATATGATCAGCGCCCAAGCCCCCCTCTCCATCCAAGCTAGGACCTAGGTGGGCCAGGCAATGCCTGCTGATGACTCAGCAGATAGACCTATATGCTCCCCCAAACCCAACATCCTTAGCTCACAAGGATGGTGAGGTTTGCAGACACTAAAAAGAAACTATCGAGCTTGAGCGAGAGACTAATCCCAGTCTGACAGAACGCCAGGCAGGGCCGTTTCCAATCGGCCATCACAATATTAATCATTAAAAAAGGAGAAAAAAAAATCCAAAAAAGAAAAAGAAAAACAAGAACAAGCAAACTACTCAAGAAGTATATGAATAAACTCGAACAACTGATATTAGGACTCTTACAGAAAATATTGATAAGTTTAACCAAGGATCAAAATATTGTGAAAACAAAGACGCGTTGCTGATGAGCCTCCAGTAGAATTTTGTTAAGTTTTATTGCATGATCTTTTTAAAACGATTCAGTAACTGATGTATAAAAGTGGTAGTCGCCAATGTGTTAATTTAGTTTTCGATTCCCACACATTGTTTAGGGAGAGACCTTCTATAACACACACACACACACATATATATATATATATACATATATATATATATACAAATATATATATATATATAATATATACTGTATATACGGTATATACTATATCTCCTTTGTACACTGAGAACAAACTGATACAGACAAGTCAGGAAATATTAGAGTAATATATATAAACTAATTTAATATCGAATACAACCGAATTAATTAACAATCTCTCTCTCTCTCTCTCTCTCTCTCTCTCTCTCTCTCACTTTCTTCGCGCACGAATGTAAACAAACCAAGTGGGTTCACTGACAGATGGAACCCACCAGGAAATTACACAATTACCACACCTCTAACACCCGCCGGGCTGAGAGAAGGAAGGGGGAGGCCAGAGAAAGTGGCCCCTTTGTTTTTGTTTGACTAATTCGAACGAAGAAGAAGAAGAAAACAGCGGAAGAAGATGGAAAAAAACGTCATAAGCGGAGTACTTAATTGTCTTAGATTCCATTTGAAACAATGTGGTTTTCATATTTATCAAATTATTATTATTATTATTACTACTTGCTAAGCTACAACCCTAGTCAGAAAAGCAGAATGCTATAAACCCAGGGACACCAACAGGGAAAATAGCCCAGTGAGGAAAGGAAATAAGGAAAAAGTTTATCATTATTATTACTTGCTAAGCTACAACCCTAGTTGACTAACCAGAATGCTATAAACCCATAGGCACCAACAGGGAAAATAGCCCAGAGAGGAAAGGAAATAAGGAACAGTTTATTATTATTATTGTTAATATTATTATTATTATTATTATTATTATTAGTTATTAAGCTACAACCATAGTTGGAAAAGCATAATGCTATAAGCCCAGGAGCCCCAACAGGGAAAATAGCCCAGTGAGGAAATGAAACAAGGAAAAATAAAATATTTTAAGAACAGTAATAACATTAAAATAAATATTTCCAATATAAACTATAAAAACTTTAACAAAACAAGAGGAAGATAAATTAGATAGAAAAGTGTGCCCGAGTGTACCCTTAAGAAAAAGAACTCTAACCCACGAGACAGTGGAAGACCACGGTACAGAGGCTATGGCACTACCCAAGACTAGAGACTATAGGATCTGTATCACATGAACATTTCAAACAAAAATATCATTATTCAATCACGATTTGATAAATCACTATAAATATGCTGCACTAGTGTAGCGACCCGTTATAATAACGGGGTGAATATTTTAGACACGCAACACACACACACCCAAATCCCTCTCGCCAGGGGTATGACTATTCTCACTCCCTCTAACCTAAGGGATAGGGAAGCTGAGCGTGACCTGGTAGAAATATATATATATATATATATATATACATATCTAAATAGTAATACATAAATATATTAATAAATATATAAATACATACATATATATATATATGTATATATATATAACATAAACATATATATAAAGTATAAAAAGATATATTATCCAGACATTCCCTCTATTATAAAATCCATTGAAAACACCAACTACCGCCCAGACATAGCCTCGAGGTGTTCCTACGAAACACGTGACCACTAAATAAACAAAATGTTCAAGGCCCTAGAAAACAGAAGAGAAACCAAGTGTAATATGTATATAATGATGTGTGAAAGTAGGCTAAACTCGAACAGATTCGCCGGAAGTAAGGACTTAATACCGCCAAGCTGCATTCCAAAGCTGAACATGAGAAATTTTGAACAATTGTACCTAAAAATTGATAGAAATGAAAGTATAAATTAAAGTTCGCAGTTTTATTGTATGACTAGAGGGGCACACAGTACAGCAGACCTCCGCTGCTGCAGCTTATTTCTTGACCTTGACCTTTAATCTTAACATGTATGGAATGGCGTGGATTCTCATACACTCAAATATGAATCGTCTTTGAAGTATCTGTGACAACGATGTCCAACCCTATGGCCGATACGTGAACTGGATATTTTGCTTGACCGTGACCTTGACCTTTGACATTGACAGTCCAAAATTTAATCATTTCAAGCTTATTACATGAAAGTTAATCCCTGCAAGTTTCATTACGATTAAAATTGTTGCCAGGAAGCTCTTCATAAACAAACACACACAACCTTCAAACTTCGTTGGCGGAGGTAAAATACATCCATATACTTATATTAATAAGTCTGAAATCTACATTAGCTTACATATCTCAATTTTTCTCATATACCTGACAGACTAAAGTTTAAATGTCCTCTGAATTAAAAGTGCCAAGAATTATAGAAACATGAATATATAATATTCGGAACAAACTGATTTCAAATTCTTGTCATTAAATCGTACGCTATCAAAGTACCCACCTGTCAAATTAATGGCCCAATAATACCACCTGTCAAATTCATAGCCCAATAATACCACCTGTCAAATTCATTACCGGATATTGCCAGTCACTACGGCCCCAGTCACTTCGGCCCTAGTTACTAGGGCCCTAGTCACTAGGGCCTCCCAAGATGGTAACTTAAATATAAGAACTACAGTGGTACCTCGCCCTCTCTCTCTCTCTCTCTCTCTCTCTCTCTCTCTCCTTCTTTGTTTCTTATGTAACTGTAGAGGTCCGTCTTGTCAAGGATGGTAAACACACACGTCGCAAGCGCCGTCAGTTTAGAACAGTGCAAGGCAAAATATTTGCCTTACGGAAACGGTATGAAGACACCAAATCACCACCAATCACCTCTTAAAAGCATGTTCTAAGTTATGTACAAATGGACCTTGCAAATAAATGCAGTTTTATTTATTATATTTTCAGGTTTAAATCTAAATATATGTACACGGTATATCAGATTCCCTTATTTGTGTAACGCGACTACAATTTGTAGAGTTTGTATGAACCATACATTCTGGTTGTATTGCTATTTTTCTTTTAATGAAATATATTCTTCTTTCTATCAACATGTTTTACTATTCAACCTTATAATGAAAAAGTAATATATATATATATATATATATATATATATATTCTTTTATTTTATATTAATGCAGGGTCTCCAATGAATACCAATTTTCATTAGAAAATAATCTGGGGCCGTACTGGGTGAGGGCCGTAGTGACTGGCAACCGGAAGACCCGATACTGGAACCTGTCACTTGCACGATACTGTCACCAGTCAAATTATTTGCAAGATCATGCAACCTGTCAATTTCACTGCCCGATATTGGCACCTGTCACTGTCATGGTCCGATACTGTGATCTGTCAAATATGTAGTAAGATACTACACCTGTCAAACTTATTGTCAAATAGTAATCCCTGTCAAATTCATAGCCCAATACTACCACCAATAAAATTGAATGCCTGATACTAACAAAGGTCAGATTAATTGCTTGATAATACCACCTGTCAAATCAATTCCCAACACTACCACCTGTCAAATTCATTCTCTACAATACCACCTGTCAAACTAATTTCATACAATACCACCTGTCAAATTCTATACCCAACACTGCCACCTGTTAAGTCAATTCCCCAACACTACCACTTGTCAAATTAATTCTCTACAATACCACCTGTCAAATTAATTTCCTACACTACCACCTGTCAAATTCTACCCCCCAACACTACCACTAGTCAAATTCTATCCTCAACACTACCACCAGTCAAATTCTATCCCCAACACTACCACCTGTCAAATTGATTCCTCAACACTGCCACCTATCAAATTAATTCCCCAACACTACCACCTGTCAAATTCTATTCCTCAACACTACCACCTGTCAAATAAATTCCCCAACACTACCACCTGTCAAATTAATTCCCAACACTACCACCTGTCAAATTAATTTCATACACTACCACCTGTCAAATTAATTCCCAACACTATCACCTGTCAAGCAAATTTCCTACACTACCACCTTTCAAATTTTATCCCCCCAACACTACCACCTGTCAAATTAATTCCCAACACTACCACCTGTCAAATTAATTCCCAACACTACCACCTGTCAAATTAATTTTCCAACACTACCACCTGTCAAATTAATTTTCCAACACTACCACCTGTCAAATTCTATCTCCAACACTACCACCTGTCAAATGAATTCCTCAACACTACCACCAGTCAAATGAATTCCTCAACACTACCACCTGTCAAATGAATTTCCTACACTACCACCTGTCAAATGAATTCCTCAACACTACCACCTGTCAAATGAATTTCCTACACTACCACCTGTCAAATGAATTTCCTACACTACCACCTGTCAAATTCTATCCCCAACACGTCCACCTGTCAAATTCATTCTCTACAATACCACCTGTCAAATTCTATCCAAAACACTATCACCTGTCAAATAAATTTCCTACAATACCACCTGTCAAATTAAGTACCCAACAATACCACCTGTCAAATAAATTTCCTACAATACCACCTGTCAAATTAATTACCCAACAATACCACCTGTCAAATAAATTTCCTACAATACCACCTGTCAAATTAATTACCCAACAATACCACCTGTCAAATAAATTTCCTATACTACCACCTGTCAAACAAATTTCCAACACTGCCACCTGTCAAATTAATTCCTCAACACTACCACCTGTCAAATGAATTCCTCAACACTACCACCTGTCAAATTAATTTCCTACACTATCACCTGTCAAATAAATTTCCTACAATACCACCTGTCAAATTCATTTCCTACAACATCACCTGTCAAATTCATTGCCTGACCCAATCTAACAAATGAATTAATCTTCGTTTTAGCAGAAATCTTATGGAAACACTGAGAGCTACCTTACGTGTTTGTGGAGAGAGAGAGAGAGAGAGAGAGAGAGAGAGAGTTGATAAATACCCCTACCAACATAAAAGTAGAAATATACTTCGCAAGTTTGAGAGAGAGAGAGAGAGAGAGAGAGAGAGAGAGAGAGAGAGAGAGAGTTGATAAATACTCCCATCATAATAAAAGTTGAAATAGTTTGCAGGTTTGAGAGAGAGAGAGAGAGAGAGAGAGAGAGAGAGAGAGGAGAGAGTATAAAAATCTCCCCCATCATAATAAAGGTTGAGAAATGCCGTAGTTAGCGGCTTTTTTACGTCCACGGCTTCCTCAACATAGAAGTGTTTGAATGAAACTTAAGTGTAAAAGTAAGGAAGCTTTTCACTGACGCCGGAGGTAGATTTATGACACCACAAGAGAGAGAGAGAGAGAGAGAGAGAGAGAGAGAGAGAGAGAGATACCGTTATCCTCGGGAGGAAAGGTTTAGAATTGGAAAACACAATGGGTCTAAGGATTTTATAACGGTGAGATAAGATGAATATCACTAAACTACCCCC
The DNA here is from genome assembly GCF_036898095.1 of Palaemon carinicauda. NCBI lineage: Eukaryota > Metazoa > Arthropoda > Malacostraca > Decapoda > Palaemonidae > Palaemon > Palaemon carinicauda. The sequence goes on from NC_090734.1 coordinate 132,791,353, forward strand.
AACTTACCTCACTCATGATGAATGTGTGATGATAACGATGGCTTTTAGATGTCTTCAGAACTTCTAAGAATTTTTTTAATTTATATACATAACATTCGTATCAACGGTGGGCCTATAGTCTTTAGACCGGCCAGCAGTTTGTAAAATCTATCTTGAAGATATATATTCTTATGAATAGTTATCTTTGAAAAATTTGAATTAAAGAGAAGTTGAGTATTTATATAGAACTGGGATGAATTTCAAGTGTTAGTGCTGTTGATAAAAATTACTCGGTTTTAAATTCAGTATGTTGAAATCCTTGGTCTATATGCCTACTTTTTTAAGTTAGCAGGTATACTTATAAATACTTTAGAATCTTCAGAATATGTTTTCATAGTTTGGAAAACAAATTTAAAAGTAACATTATCATATAATTTCATTGATATCTTTATTTATTCCAATAAAATTACCACGTGCTTTTAACACTAACATCTAATTAATTTTCTTCAATTAACAGTTTTAAGAACGTATTTCTTTCCAGCGATTAACACTAATCTGAATGGAAACCATTCTCCTTACAATCTGATTTGCAGAGACCACAAATCAACGTTTTTAAAACGAAAAGGGAACGACCAATTTCAGTGATTAGAGTCACAGAACAGAGACGCGAACCAGTCGCTTCCACACTCCGCCACTAACTGATATGATCTCTCGTACTCGTACGGCGTCGCTGCCGTATTATACTCTCGCTTTCGTAGGTCAAGATTGGCTCGTACGTCTGACAGGCAAAAGTTTGTTTTGATTTGGGAGTCCTACGCCATGTGACATTTTTTGTTTTTAGTTGATAGGATAGAGGGGTGAAAGAAGAATGGGGGCAGTTAGCTAGCCCTTGGGCTTATGGCATCCTGCTTTTCGGGTTTATAGCATCCTGCTTTTCCAACTAGGGTTGTAGAAAATAATAATAAATTCACATACCAAATGAAACGTTTTTTTTTTAAAAGCAGTCTTATTCAAAACAGCCTGTTGTTTATGGGCCTTTATAACGTTAGTTTAGGAGTTCAAGACCCGCTCAGGCTCGATAGTCATTTTGTAGTGACTAAAACCTCACCATCCTTGTGAGCTAAAGTTTGGGGGGAGCATATTTGTCTACTCATTCATCAGCAGCCATTGCCTGGCCCTCCCTGGTCCTAGCTTGATTTTGAGAGGGCTTAGACACTGACCATAAATGTATGGTCAGTCTCTAGGACATTGACCTGTCCATTGTCTACCAGTCATGAGCGACCTTTAAACTTTTTTCAATTCATAGCAATAGGTTTGTATTAGCATTAATTGTACTTATCTATGTTTCCCCCAAAATCCAAACCTATCTTGTGTTGTTGATGACATAGACCAACTTCCATGATTCAAAGAAAAAAAATCTTGTTTATGGAAAATATTCTAATATATTAACCTAGAGGGGCACTTAGTAGAGCGCAGACCTCCGCCGAGGCAGCTTATTGCTCGACCTTAACATGTATTAATTTGCGTGGATTTTCATACACTCAAATAAGAAACAAGTTTGAAGTCCAAACTTATGGCTGATTACGTGAATTGGACATTTTGCCTGACATTTGATCTTGACCTTCCAAAATTTAATAATTTCCAGCTTTCTACACAACAGAATTTCTGCAAGTTTCATTAATCTACGATTAAAATCATGGCCAGGAAGCGGTTCCAAAACAAACACACACACAAACAAGGGAGAAAACATAACCTCCTTCAAACTTTGTTAGCGAAGGTAAAGAATAAATTTAACCTGTAGTAATTCCATTGTAATCCCAGAGAATACAGTAGACATCCTGTATTTACACATTGTGAATTTACTTTATCAAGAACAAACATCCAAGAATTACAACACAATCAACCTTACAATACGAGCCAGGGTTTTTCAAAGGCCGTTCATGAATGGAGGAGGCACGTGACAGTGATATTTCCCTAGCTGGCAGAACAATGCCCTAGAGATTGACCATAATATACACTGGATCAGCGCCCAAGCCCCCTCTCCACCCAAGCTAGGACCAGGGAGGGCCAGGCAATGGCTGCTATAACTCAGCAGGTAAACTTATAGGCGCCCCCAAACCATTCTTAGTTCACTAGGTCGTAGACACTATGTAAAACTATCGAGTTTTCAGCGGAACTCGAATCCCAGTCCGGTAGACCCCAAGCAGGGACGTTTCAAATAGGCCACCACAATCCTGCATATAGGATGACACGCTGATAACACAGCAATTGAAGACTCAAAACAAAGCAACAGATAAGGATTTGAGACACTGGGTTCCATTATCGCTTTTTATCGGTAATTTATATAATCAACCATTGTGTTCTTTTATTATAATCTACACCCCTTCGTAAATTGATCATGCTAATCAACACTTTCACATAATAATCAACTCCTTGACATACGCTTTTCATACGCAATTTCTCAAATCGCCCATTCGCCCCCATAAGAAATACGCATTATCTCCAAAATTTCAGCACCAGAATTACGCATCTTGGAGTACTATTACGAATGACGTCACGAATATCGTAATATTTATTCTTTGTATCAGCTGATTTCTCCCCACAGTTCCCGTTACGCCAATGCCGAGGTTGGCCATATGGAGTCATTGCGTAATTATTAGTCTGAAAGAAAGGAAGGCAACACAAGACAAAGACAAGAATTAATAAAGTATGAAAGGGGAAAAGGTTAGGTATACGTCATTAGATCACTTTCTAAGTTGATTCTAAAATTTTCAAATCAGTGGCAGTTCTTATCTCTGATAATCTTCCCAATGTTTATAGAGTTTACAGAAGGCTAAAATCACTGGTTACAACACCACTTAAAAGGTTTAAAGGCCGCTCATGAATGGCAGAGGCAAGGGACAGTAACATTGCCCTATCAAGCAGGAAAAGGCCCGGGAGACTGGCCATATATAAATATGATCAGCGCCCAAGCCCCTCTCCATCCAAGCTAGGACCAAGGAGGGCCAGGCAATGGCTGCTGATAACTCAGCAGATGGAACTATAAGCTCCCCCAAAACTCCTATCCTTAGCTCACATGGATGGTGAGGTTGCAGCGACCAAAGAAACTATCGAGTATGAGCAGGGTTCGAAACCCAGTCTGGCGTCCACCACAACCCTACTTGAACTCATTGTACAGACTCTACAACATTTATAACGTTTCCAGATAATCAAATCACGACACTGATAGCCTTTTGCAAATACTTACAGGTTATGTGGGTATCATAGCTAAAATTTTTAACTGGGGTCCGCAAGTCACTATAGTCCATTTATTTTAGCGAGGCAGATTTGCACAGACTCGCAACGGTGCCCTTTTAGCTCGGAAAAGTTTCCTGATCGCTGATTGGTTAGAATTATCTTGTCCAACCAATCAGCGATCAGGAAACTTTTCCGAGCTAAAAGGGCACCGCTTTGAGTCGGTGCAAATATGCCTCGTTAAAAGAAATGGACTATAGGAGTTGGAAGACCCAAGTCTACATGGCTAAGGACTAAGAGGCGTGAAGTGGGATATGATGAATGGAGAAGTATTGAATTTAAAGCTCAAGACAGAGACGACTGGCGAAATCTAACCGAGGCCCTTTGCGTCAATAGGCGTGGGAGGAGATGGTGATGATGATGATGATTAAATAAAAACACATACAACCGTTTCTAGTAAACTGCAGGAAACAAAAAGCCTCAGATATGTCCTTATTCGTGTCTGGGGTTTCGCCAGTTTTCATCACCACGCTGGCCATTGTGGATTCGTGATGGTGGAAGATTTTTTGACTAATCGCCCACAGCAAACCATACTAGTACGGGCGGCCCTGTCTAGTACAGCTTTGGTGATCATGGGGATGCACAAATCCTTCGCCACGTTAAGGTATCCACATTCAGAAAGGTGTGTATATATATATATATATATATATATATATGTATGTATATATATATATATATATATATATATATATATATATATATATATATATACATATATATATATATATATATATATATATATATATATACAGTGGAACCTCTACACACGAACGTATCTACATCCGAATTTTCCAACATCCGAAGTAAAATTCGAGCAAATTTTTGACTCTACACCCGAATTTTATTTCGACACACGAAGTAGCAATTTTCGTCGTACCGGTTGTATCCGAATTTTTCGACACGCGAAGTACAATTCGAACACGTTCCTACTCTACACCCGAATTTTTTTTTCGACACCCGAAGTAAACAATACTCGTATGCGTAGTCGGTGCTCATAGCGCCTGATGTGTTTTTTATTTCCGCCAATAGAAGGCAGCACTTCAACCTCGGAGGGACCCTCAATTAGCGTGGCTCTGGTCAGTCCTCTGTTCTCGTTGGCTTTATGTGGTTGTGCCCTGTGCGTTCTGCTATTAATTGTGTTTTAATCGTGATTTTTTACATTCATCCTTTTACGGTATTTTACGAAAATCATGGGTCCTAAAAGGCTTAGTTTCGCAAGTGGTAGTGGTAGTGGTGAGAAAAGGAATAAGGGAATGCTTTCTTTAGAAGTAAAGCAAGGAATTATTGAAAAGCATGAGCGTGGCGTCCGTATGAGTGAACTTGCAATAAGTTCCGCGCAAATAAAAGAGGTGTTAGGAAAATATCAAGACGTGGTCGACTTCATCGACAAATACCATCCAAAGAAATTGCAGGTTTGTCGTGTAGCTGCGCAGTTTGATGATGTTTCCCTAACTTATTTTCGAAACATTCTGAAAAGCTGTACCAAGCAACTTTCTATCGATAGCTTCTTTAAAAAAACTACGAAGCAAACTCGTGATGAATAGGAAGGAAGTGGTTCAAAGAAAACAGCAAAGAGTGAAGAGAAAAAAATTCAATCAATTTTAAGTGTAGAGAGTGAAAGTGATTAAAATTAATCATCAAAAAGAAAAAAAGAAAATGTAAAAAAAAAATATAAATTATAAAAAAAAAAGCTAAGTTATGTTAAAGTTCACTTAGTGTAAGTTAGAATAAGTTACGGTAGTGTACGTTTATCGTAGTTAACCTCTCTACCTCCTCGCCGCCCGTCCGTCTCCTCTCTGCGTAGCAAGACTAACAACACCTGCGCTGGAGTTTCTAAGGTAAAGTGACGCTAAAAACCCGTTTCTTATTTATCATTTTTTGCTAATTCTTCTTATTTACATGTCTATTCTTCTTATTTACATGTCTATTATCTAATTTAGTGTTCATTATTCTCATGGGAAAATTATGTGTAGTAGTTTATTAAGAAGTTATCATAGGTTTTTGGGCTCAACCACGGATTAATCCTATTTCAATGTATTCTTATGGGAAAATTCGTTTCGACATCCGATCAATTTCTACATCCGAAGTTGGTTCTGGAACGGATTAAATTCGTATGTAGAGGTTCCACTGTATATATATATATATATATAATGAATGTATATATATACATATATACACACATATATATACATACATATATATATACACATACATGTACACATACATATATATATATATATATATATATATATATATATATATATATATATATACTGTATATATATAAACAAATAAAAAATATAAAAGACTGAAATTACCACTAGTTATGCAACCAAAAACTTCAGCATACGAAGGTGATTTTCAACCACATAACTCTCCCCTAGAAAAAAAAATAAATAAAAAAACTTCAACGACATTTAAGACATCCTTAACTAGGATGTAAGCGTTGCATTTTGTATTGTTTATGCAACTTTCTACCAAACAATTAGTTGGTAAGTTTCCTTAACCATGAGAGCCTTCAGTGCACTGGAAATTCGAACCATAACTCTGGACAGATTTCCGCTGTTAATTTGTATGTTGTAGTTACAGTGGTTGAGCTGAGAATTCCGATGGCTTAATCATTACTTTAATCATTACTTCATCTGTCTTAGGATCAATTGTGGGTAAAACTTCTATAAAAGGGCTGGATACATTATTCAAAAGTGATTTTAATTTTACATTTTCATTTACAAAAGTTTTTATCTCCTAACTATCTAACTACATTCTGAGTGTTGCCTGGCAGGTAAGATTATACATCTCCCTTATGTTAATTTTTACAGAGTTGCTTCATCTATCTATCTATTTATATATACATATATATATATATATATATATATATATATATGTATGTATGTATGTATACATATGTGCGTATGTATATATATATATATATATATATATATATATATATATATACACAAAATATCAACAGTTCATTACACAAAACTAACTATACCTAAATGCAAAACAATCTTAACGAACAAGCAAAAACAAACATATGTTTGTATACGCTACACATTACCGGGAAGCTAACCTTTGCATCTATTAGAAAGAATCATGAAAGTGGTTTTTGCGGTTCATAACGCACCGCGCAAAACAGCTGTTTAAAAAAGTGAGCTACTTCCACATTCCTGTAGGGAAGTATTCATAGATTCTGTATTCCATTTTCGAAAAGGTCAGTATAGAATACTTTCTAAAAAAACTAGTAGTATTTTAGCCAGTTTACTTTCTAGTTTCCCTTTTACATATGGTCGTTTTCCTTGGGATAGTTCGTAATAATCATCACCTCCTACGTCTATTGACGCAAAGGGCCTCGGTTACATTTCGCGTCTTCCTTGGGATAGTTCGTAATAATCATCACCTCCTACGCCTATTGACGCAAAGGGCCTCGGTTACATTTCGCGTCTTCCTTGGGATAGTTCGTAATAATCATCACCTCCTACGCCTATTGACGCAAAGGGCCTCGGTTACATTTCGCGTCTTCCTTGGGATAGTTCGTAATAATCATCACCTCCTACGCCTATTGACGCAAAGGGCCTCGGTTACATTTCGCGTCTTCCTTGGGATAGTTCGTAAAAATCATCTCCTCCTAGGCCTATTGAAGCAAAGTCTCTCGGTTAGATTTCGCCAGTCGTCTCTACATTGAGATTTTAAATCAATACTTCTCCATTCATCGTCTCCCACTTCACGCTTCATATTCCTCAGCCATGTGGGCCTGTTTTTTCCAACTCTTCTAGTGCCTCTGGAGCGCAGTTGAAAGTTTGGTGAACTAATCTCTCTTGGGGGTGCGAAGAGAATGCCCAATGTAGACAACTTTCTCAAAAACTAATAGTATGTCAGCCAGTTTACTCTCTAGTTTCCATTATTATTATTATTATTATTATTATTATTATTATTACTTGCTAAGCTACAACCCTAGTTGGAAAAGCAAGAAACTATAAGCCCAAGGGCTCCAAAAAAAGGAAAATAGCCCAGTGGGGAAAGGAAACAAGAACAAATCAAATGTTTTTAGAATAGCATAAAAATAGATATCTCCTATATAAACTATAAAATCTTCAACAAAACAAGAGGAAGATAAATAAGATAGAATAGTATGGCCGAGTGTACCCCACTAGCAAGAGGGGTTGCTTGGGGTAATTCGTCAAAAAAAAAAAAAAAATTAGACTTTCTATCGTATAAAGTAACCGCTAAAAATTCAAGTGGTGGTAATGTGTTTTCTCCGTTTTTTTTTTTTTATTTTATATTGTTATATGAACCTCTAGGTCTTGTCTATTAATTAATTTACAATAGGAAGGTACTTTCTTTCACCGTATGCTAATAGCACTGTAAAATAGAAACTGTCAGTTTCATATGTGCCAGATCTATTTTAATGTTGTTACTGATCTTAAAATATTTGACTTTTTAATCATTACTTCTCATATTTAGTTATTTTATTTCTTTATTTCCTTTCCGCACTGGACTATTTTTCCCGTTGGAGTCATTCGGCTTGTAACATACTGTTTTTTTCAAACTTGAGTTGTAGTTAATAATAATAATAATAATAATAATAATAATAATAATAATAACAATAATAATAATAATAAATACAAAATGATAAATGCTGAAAAGCTGATTCAACATAACTAATTGTCATTTCAATTATTATAAAGACTTATTTATATAGAATTTACATAAAATAATTTAATAAAGTTCTGAAAACATTATCATTTGGAATGGAAAACCCCCTTCTGGTTTATATATATATATATATATATATATATATATATATATATATATATATATATATATATATATATATATATTTACCTGTATATACCTGTGTGTATATATATATATATAAATATATATATATATATATATATATATATATATATATATATATATATATATATATATATATACAGGTATATATATATATATATATATATATATATATATATATATATATATATATTGTATGTAATGGTTCCATATGAACATGTAGGAAAATTAATATATATCCGTTGCCTGTAGCATTTAGGACAAGACAAACTTGGAAAAAGGAACAGCTGTACATAGAACAGAATCCCAATTATTTGATGAAATATGAAAATTAAAAATTCGTGTTTTTTTACCTAGCATATTTTCACAGCCAAAAATTCCACCCCCCACCCAATGAATATATATATATATATATATATATATATATATATATATATATATATATATATATATATATAAAACATTTAAAACAAAAACGATACAGCATGCGCTTAGAAGAATGACAAACGATATTGGTTGGAAGAATTTTCTGGCTTAGAAATGCATAATAACTAGTCCCAAACGTTTGCTTAGGTTAGGTTAGGTTAGTTAAAGCTACTAGTATCAGCAACTACAGAATCTCGAACCATTGTGGCATGACGATGAACTAAACTCAAAAATTCTATTGCAGCAAATCATTAAGTACATATAAACACGTAAAAATGTATATGGTCCAAAGCCCTAAGAGAGAGAGAGAGAGAGAGAGAGAGAGAGAGAGAGAGAGAGAGAGAGAGAGAGAGAGAGAGAGAGAGAGAGAAATGTCTTTCTTCCATGCTGTAAAGACTACTACAGTTTCAGAGAGAGAAAGAGAGAGAATTGTCTTCTTTCTTCCATGCTGTAAAGACTACTACAGTTTCAGAGAGAGAGAGAGAGAGAGAGAGAGAGAGAGAGAGAGAGAGAGAGAGAGAGAGAGAGAGAGAGAGAGAGATTATTGTCTTCTTTCTTCCATGCCATTTAGAATACTAAGGTCTGACATCTTCCGACTTCCGTTTTCTATGGTCACCGCCAGACCACGAAGGCAGGATGTCGATGTTCCACGGTTACATCACAACCCAAGATGCGATTTCGAAACCAAAAGGAATTTTACCCATGATGTATTTTGTGTTTTCTATACATTACTAGTTTTAGATATCATGTTTTATTTCCTTATTAATGAAGCGGGATGTTTAAGCCTCATCTGTCGATATGGGAAAATTCATCATTAAAAATTTATCAGGCGTAAATTCAAAGGTAACTTAGAGCGAGTTTTTTAACCTAGGCCTACCTCTGATACCCCTTTTTTTCATTATTCAATAACCTTTATATAGTTATATGAATTCATTTAGTGTTACGTTAATTTGAACCATGATTTATATTTAAATGTGTTAAATTATGGAGCAAATATTCTTACATAACTAGAAAAGCACTTGAGTGCAGACCTCCGCCACGGCAGCGTATTTCTCGAAACAAGCTTGCCTTTCCCAGAATCAATTTAAGACCGTAGGAGTATTTAAAGTGTGTATGACAACCATGTGCGAACTTGGGGTTAAGGTTAGGGTTAATTCGGTCGATCTTGAACTTGACCTTTGACCTAAGACTTTATGTGCGAACTTGGGGTTAAGGTTAGGCTTAATTCGGTCGATCTTGACCTTGACCTTTGACCTAAGACTTCATGTGCGAACTTGGGGTTAAGGTTAGGCTTAATTCGGTCGATCTTGACCTTGACCTTTGACCTAAGACTTCATGTGCGAACTTGGGGTTAAGGTTAGGCTTAATTCGGTCGATCTTGACCTTGACCTTTGACCTAAGACTTTCAAAAATGGAATCATTTCCATATCTCAACATAACAATTAAACTCTGAAAGTTTCACTACTCTAGGAGCAAAATTGTGGCCAGGAAGTAGTTCACAAACAAACAGACAAACAGGGGCGAAAACATAACCTCCTTCCAACTTCATTGGAGGTGAGAGTCTGACTTTATAAAAACTCTCTCTTTATGTCAGCTGGTCAACATGATCTATGGGTAAAAGTGCGCAATATCTTCAGGCTATGTGGTCATCATTTGAATGGCCAAGTACATACAAATGGTTTCGTAACTGACACACAGGATGGATTAATAACTATATCTCGCTTGCTTTCACCTCATTAAAAAGTTTCATTATTAACCCTTAACAATGCCTTCGTTTAGTAGAAATTTTAACACATTTTAATGGGTTGTTTTCCTGGTCATATCACCAAACAGTTCTTCACCCGAGGGGTTAACTACTGCACTGTAATTGTTCAGTGGCTACTTTCCTCTTGGTAAGGGTAGAAGAGACCCTTAAGCTATGGTAAGAATGGTAAGAAGCTCTTCTAGGAGGAGGACACTCCAAAATCAAACCACTGTTCTCTAGTCTTGGGTAGTGTCATAGCCTGTACCATGGCCTTCCACTGTCTTGGGTTAGAGTTCTCTTGCTTGAGGGTACACTATTCTATCTTATTTCTCTTCCTCTTTTTTTTGTTGGAGTTTTTATAGTTTATATTGGAGATATTTATTTTAATGTCACTGTTCTTAAAATATTCAATTTTTCCTTGTTTCCTTTCCTCACTAGACTATTTTCCATGCTGGAGCCTCTGGGCTTATAGCATTCTGCTTTTCCAGCTAGGGTTATAGCTTAGCAATTAATAATAATAATAATTATAATAATAATAATAATACCACACATGGAAACCTGTGTACTACAGGAACTAAAAGATATATTTGCCATATACATTCTTGGGTATTTAGAGTATACAGTATTTCGCGTTAATTGCCAAATCTACATTATCGAAACATTTAAAAAACAAGTCTTCAGTTTCTTCTTGAAAGCCTAAATATCTTCAGTTTTATTCCAGCTGTGACCAAGTTATGGAATGATCTTACTAATCGGGAAGTTGAATCAGTAGAACTTCTAAAGTTCAAACTTGCAGAAAATGTTTGTATGTTGAACATGCACACATGATAAATCTGTTCTAATGTTGTTACTGTTTTTTTTTTTTTTTAAATATCTCATTCTAATTTGTACATTATTTCTCATATCGTTCATTTACTTCATTATTACCCCTCCTCACTGGGATATTATTCCCTGTTGGAGCCCATGGGGTTATAGCATCTTCCTTTTCTAACTAGGGTTGTAGCTTAGCTAGTAGTAATAATAATAATAATAATATCATTATTATTATTATTACTTGTTAAGCTACAACCCCAGTTGGCAAAGCAGAATGCTATAAGCCCAGGGGTTCCAACAGGGAAAATAGCCCAGTGAGGAAAGGAAACAAGGACAAATAAAATATCTTAAGAGTAACAACATTAAAATAAATATTACCTATATAAACTATAAAAACTTTAACTAAGAAGAAGAGAAATAATAAAGAATAGTGTGCCTGAATGTACCCTCAAGCAAGAGAACTCCAACCCAAGACAGATAATACTAATAATAATAATGGTCATTGTGAGCTTGTTACATAATCTTGGAGCTACATATTTGAAAGCCTTAGAAGGTACATCTTGGCTCCAATAAATTCAAAACCATCTGTAATCATTATTATTATTATTAGTATTAATTGCTAAAATACAACCCTAGTTTGAAAAGCAGGATATTATAAGCCCAAGGGCTCCAACAGGAAAAATAGCCCAGTGAGGAAAGGAAAAAAGGAAAAACTACAAGATTAAGAATATCAAAATAAATCTTTCATATATAAACTATAAAACTTGAAAATAACTAGAGGATAAAAACTTCAAAATATTCAACAACTAATGAGTGGTTTCTTTGCGATCAACCAATAATAATATACTGTATATCATATTCAAGTATACAGAATTTCTGAAAAAAAAAAAAAAAAAAAAAAATCACTGGGCATGGACCTTTTTAATCATTTAATTCACAAGAATCCTAACTATTAAAGAAGTTTCACCTTGGGCTTATAGCATCTTGCTTTTCCAACTAGGGTTGTAGCTTAGTAGTAGTAATAATAATAATAATAATAATAATAATAATAATAACATACGCAACTTCCAATGAATTCAGCCTCGTCACCCAAATAAGAATTCAAAATAAAGACATCATAAAATAAATGTAGTATGGAAAAAATTCTTATATGTTACATTATATTCAGCCTACATAAATCATACAATCATATATAGTCATTTTAGTATTCAAAAACAACTTTTTCTTTATACTCGAGAAAATTTTTTTATTTGAAATAAAATGTCATTCTGGTCCCATAATGTCTTAATTCATATTAAATTATCTTTACGTTTGATATACGAAGTAACTTGCCCTCTGCTCCTACATATGTTTTTTAAACTTGTTTAGGCGCTCGAAGAATATTTTGCATGGAATAATTTTACCGTTCTGTTCTTTAACTGTTAGTGCTATCATTTCTAGTGAGGCCCCAAGATTGTATAAAAAGCTTCCACTGGACATAAAACTGATGATATTGAGGCTTTAATGGAGTTGGGACTTTATTGTTCTCAATAAAGTTGAGATACTACCGCTAGAGAGTTATAGGGTCCTTTGACTGGCCAGACAGTACTACATTGGATCTTTCTCTCTGGTTACGGTTCTTTCCCTTTGCCTACACATACACCGAATAGTCTGGCCTATTCTTTACAGATTCTCCTCCGTCCTCATACACCTGACAGCACTACCAACAATTCTTCTTCACCCAAGGGGTTCACTACTGCACTGCAATTGTTCAGTTGTTACTTTGTAAGGGTAGATGAGACTCTTTAGCTATGGTAAGCAGCTCTTCTAGGAGAAGGACACTCCAAAATCAAACCATTGTTCTCTAGTCTTGGATAGTGCCATAGCCTCTGTACCATGGTCTTCCACTGTCTTGGGTTAGAGTTCTCTTGCTTGAGGGTACACTCGGGCACACTATTCTATCTAATTTCTCTTCCTGTTGTTTTGTTAAAGTTTTTATAGTTTATATAGGAAATATTTATTTTAATGTTGTTACTGTTCATAATATTTTATTTTTCCTTGTTTCCTTTCCTCACAGGGCTATTTTCCCTGTTGGAGCCCCTGGGCTTATAGCATCTTGCTTTTCCAACTAGGGTTGTAGCATAGCAAATAATAATAATAATTATTTGACAATTGACGGTGATTACGTTATACGCATCTCTGAATACCTCTAAAGACTTTTAAATTTATAAGAGAAACTAACCTCATAGGACCTGCTGAGCCCAAGATTTTCATCGAGTTGGTAGGACCATGGAAATAACCCTTAAATTAAAAGTATGTAAAGTAAAGGATTAATGAGGTAGAATCATTAAAAGATTAATGAGGTAGAATCATTAGAGGATTAATGAGGTAGAATCATTAAAAGATTAATGAGGTAGAATCATTAGAGGATTAATGAGGTAAAATCATTAAAAGATTAATGAGGTAGAATCATTAGAGGATTAATGAGGTAGAATCATTAAAGGATTAGTGAGGTAGAATCATTAAAGGATTAGTGAGGTAGAATCATTAGAGGATTATTGAGGTAGAATCATTAAAGGATTAATGAGGTAGAATCATTAGAGGACTAATGAGGTAGAATCATTAGAGGATTATTGAGGTAGAATCATTAGAGGACTAATGAGGTAGAATCATTAGAGGACTAATGAGGTAGAATCATTAAAGGATTAATGAGGTAGAATCATTAAAGGATTAATGAGGTAGAATCATTAAAGGATTAATGAGGTAGAATCATTAAAGGATTAATGAGGTAGAATCATTAGAGGATAAATGAGGTAGAATCATTAGAGGATTAATGAGGTAGAATCATTAGAAGATTAATGAGGTAGAATCATTAGAGGATAAATGAGGTAGAATCATTAGAGGATTAATGAGGTAGAATCATTAAAGGATTAATGAGGTAGAATCGTTAAAGGATTAATGAGGTAGAATCATTAGAGGATTAATGAGGTAGAATCATTAGAGGATAAATGAGGTAGAATCATTAGAGGATTAATGAGGTAGAATCATTAGAAGATTAATGAGGTAGAATCATTAGAGGATAAATGAGGTAGAATCATTAGAAGATTAATGAGGTAGAATCATTAGAGGATTAATGAGGTAGAATCATTAAAGGATTAATGAGGTAGAATCGTTAAAGGATTAATGAGGTAGAATCATTAGAGGATTAATGAGGTAGAATCATTAGAAGATTAATGAGGTAGAATCATTAAAGGATTAATGAGGTAGAATCATTAGAAGATTAATGAGGTAGAATCATTAGAGGATTAATGAGGTAGAATCATTAAAGGATTAATGGGGTAGAATCATTAGAAGATTAATGAGGTAGAATCATTAAAGGATTAATGAGGTAGAATCGTTAAAGGATTAATGAGGTAGAATCATTAGAGGATTAATGAGGTAGAATCATTAGAGGATTAATGAGGTAGAATCATTAAAGGATTAATGAGGTAGAATCATTAAAGGATTAATGAGGTAGAATCATTAAAGGATTAATGAGGTAGAATCATTAGAAGATTAATGAGGTAGAATCATTAGAGGATTAATGAGGTAGAATCATTAAAGGATTAATGAGGTAGAATCGTTAAAGGATTAATGAGGTAGAATCATTAGAGGATTAATGAGGTAGAATCATTAGAGGATTAATGAGGTAGAATCATTAAAGGATTAATGAGGTAGAATCATTAGAGGATTAATGAGGTAGAATCATTAGAAGATTAATGAGGTAGAATCATTAGAGGATAAATGAGGTAGAATCGTTAAAGGATTAATGAGGTAGAATCATTAAAGGATTAGTGAGGTAGAATCATTAGAGGATTAATGAGGTAGAATCATTAGAAGATTAATGAGGTAGAATCATTAAAGGATTAATGAGGTAGAATCTTTAGAGGATAAATGAGGTAGAATCGTTAAAGGATTAATGAGGTAGAATCATTAGAGGATTATTGAGGTAGAATCATTAGAGGATTAATGAGGTAGAATCATTAGAAGATTAATGAGGTAGAATCATTAAAGGATTAATGAGGTAGAATCAATAAAGGATTAATGAGGTAGAATCATTAAAGGATTAATGAGGTAGAATCATTAGAGGATTAATGAGGTAGAATCATTAGAAGATTAATGAGGTAGAATCATTAGAGGATAAATGAGGTAGAATCGTTAAAGGATTAATGAGGTAGAATCATTAAAAGATTAATGAGGTAGAATCATTAGAGGATTAATGAGGTAGAATCATTAAAAGATTAATGAGGTAGAATCATTAGAGGATTAATGAGGTAGAATCATTAAAAGATTAATGAGGTAGAATCATTAGAGGATTAATGAGGTAGAATCATTAGAAGATTAATGAGGTAGAATCATTAGAGGATAAATGAGGTAGAATCGTTAAAGGATTAATGAGGTAGAATCGTTAAAGGATTAATGAGGTAGAATCATTAGAGGATTAATGAGGTAGAATCATTAAAGGATTAATGAGGTAGAATCATTAAAGGATTAATGAGGTAGAATCATTAAAGGATTAATGAGGTAGAATCATTAAAGGATTAATGAGGTAGAATCATTAGAAGATTAATGAGGTAGAATCATTAGAGGATTAATGAGGTAGAATCATTAAAGGATTAATGAGGTAGAATCATTAAAGGATTAATGAGGTAGAATCGTTAAAGGATTAATGAGGTAGAAACATTAGAGGATTAATGAGGTAGAATCATTAGAGGATTAATGAGGTAGAATCATTAAAGGATTAATGAGGTAGAATCATTAGAGGATTAATGAGGTAGAATCATTAGAGGACTAATGAGGTAGAATCATTAGAGGATTAATGAGGTAGAATCATTAGAGGACTAATGAGGTAGAATCATTAGAAGATTAATGAGGTAGAATCATTAGAGGATAAATGAGGTAGAATCGTTAAAGGATTAATGAGGTAGAATCGTTAAAGGATTATTGAGGTAGAATCGTTAAAGGATTAATGAGGTAGAATCGTTAAAGGATTAATGAGGTAGAATCGTTAAAAGATTAATGAGGTAGAATCGTTAAAGGATTAATGAGGTAGAATCATTAAAGGATTAACGTGGTAGAATCATTAAAGTATTTAGGAACTATGATCTCCAATACAGGGTCTTTAGAATTAAGTGTTTAGTGAAAGATAGAAAAAAGCAAATCCGACAATGGCTAGGTCGAGTAAAATTTGGAAATCAAGAATTTGGAAATCAAATCGCCTGAAATTACATATAAAAATCAGCCAATATATCAGTTTAGTGAGATCAGTGTTACTCTATGGACATGAGTCATTGTATGACAATAAAACAATCTCCAATAGATTTAGTAGATTTGAGAACAAAACCCTCAGAAGGATATTGGGAGTTGAATGGCAGGACAGGATTAGAAATGAAACTATAAGAGATTACTCGAGTGCCATATGTGGATGAGATCATGATGAGTGGTAGACGGATATCTTTTGAGCATGCTCTTCGCACTCCCAAAGAGAGATTAGTTTACCAGACGTTCAGCTGGGCTCCACAAGGCACTAGAAGAGTTGAAAGACCCAGGCCTACATGGCTGAGGACTATGAAGCGTGAAGAAGTAGGAGATGATGGATGGAGAAGTATTGAATTAAAAGCTGAAGTCAGAGACGACGGGTAAAATCTAATTGAGGCCTTTTGTGTCAATAGGCGTAGGAGGAGATGATGATGATGATGAAAGTAAATTAAAACATATATAGTTTTAAAATAAAACAACGCAAATGTGAACTCAATGGATGTGCATTTATGAAGTGAAGTCATGTGGAATATTGTTGAAGACTGGGAGGCATCGCGCTATATGTTATCTTGGACGAAGTCATTTTCTGGAGTTCCCACTGGGGGTCCCCCATTATTGTAGGATATATATATATATATATATATATATATATATATATATATATATATATATATATATCTATATATATATATATATCCTACGATAATGGGGGATATATATATATATATATAGATATATATATATATATATATATATATATATATATATATATATATGTATATATTTCTGAAACTATTCATTTGCGACGGGAACGAGTGCCATTTTCGAAAAGAGCGTAATTTTTTCTATAAGAAAAGTAGTTTTTTTCCTAGGGTACATTGCCCTGTAATACCCTACAATAATACCCATTTTCTTTGACTTTCACCACATCCTAGGTTAGGTTAAGATATTAATATTGCTGTAGGCAAACTCCTTCACTACATTACACTATAATAAAACCAAATCATTATATTACTATAGATCACGCATGTGAAAATATGTGTACTGTATTCGATAATATCCCATTGACGTTCGATAACAATATTGTCACATTACAAGGCTGAGAAAATACCGATAATAATTTGCACCAACAATTATCAATGAATAAAAGCAATAAATGGTCCAAACATATAGTCATAATTCATAAATAAAGATATCCAACAGTTGAACCTATTAATTCAAGTAAATATTCAGTAAAATAACAATATGTTTACAGTCTAAAATGTACACACGACTTGGCGTCCATAACCAGTTGTTGAATGGGCGTTTAGACGAAAGCTTTTGACAACGCTAATGTTAACTTTATTTATTATATTGAAGTTATTGAAGGACATTCTGAAATACAGTCTACTACAGTACTTACATTGTATGTGGCTCCATGGGCTGCCTGAGAAATGAAGTTCACTAGTGCAGTAATGTAGCAAAAACTTGTAAATAACGTATTTTCACAACGACACCAATTTTGTAACTGTTTGGCTTTGGCTTCTGGTCTACAGCAGCGTTCGATTCATAACTATTTCTTTAAACAATCACATCTTACAATAAACTAAAGAAATAGTTCAAGAATAGTATTTCAATTATCTTTTAATTAAATAAGAAATTAACTTCAATGTCACACACTATCTTGCTAACTAACATATTTAAAATTTCACTTTTTAGTGCAACTGACAAAACTCCAATCATCCTCTTCTCCCATAAAATAGATGGTAAAAGAGAGCAACCAACCTCCATATTATTATTATTATTATTATTACTTGCTCAGCTACAACCCTAGTTGGAAAAGCAGGATGCTGTAAGCCCAAGGAATCCAACAGGGAAAATAGCCCAATGAGGAAAGGAAACAATGACAAATTAATTATTTTAAGAACAGTAGCAACGTTAAAATAAATATTTCCTATATAAACTATAAAAACTTTAACAAAATAAGAGGAAGAGAAACAAGATAGAATGGTGTGCCCCAGTGTACCCTCAACCAAGAGAACTCTAATACAAGACAGTGGAAGACCATGGTACAGAGGCTATGGCACTACACGAGACAAGAGAACAATGGTTTGATTTTAGAGTTTCCTTCTTGAGAAGAGCTGCTTACCATAGCTAAAGTCTCTTCTACCCTTACCAAGAGGAAAGTAGCCACTGAATAATTGCAGTGCAATAGTTGACCCCTTGAGAGAAGAAAATATGTTTGGTAATCTGTGCTGTCAGGTGTGTGAGGAAAGAGGAGTATTTATAAATAAAAATAGGCCAGGCTATTCGGTGTAAATGCGGGCAAAGGGAAAACGAACCGTAACCAGAGAGAAGGATCCAATGTAGTACTGTCTGGCCATCCAAAGGACCCCATAACTCTCTAGCGGTAGCATCTCAACGGGTGGCTGGAAAACCCAGGCATTTTGGATATATGTTAATTTTAGTTTGTGCCTAAAATGGCCCTACTGTGGTGAACAATCTATGTTAACTTAGTGAGAGAAAAATACAAATGTATTTTGAAATAAGAGTCTCTAGTTGATGAATGATGTTCTCTGGAAGGCAATTTAAATTTATATTGAACACATTCTTTAAAAGACAACCATTATATGTTTCAACATAGTTCAGAGGTTTACATTCAGCTTTTAATTACTCAAAATTGTTGCTTTCTTACTCTCCATTGTAGAATTAAATGGCTTTTGCGCTGTCATTCCTTCCTAACGAATCCTTATCTTTCCTGCCTTTTAGTGGTTATAAAGATAACTCCCACTCTTATTATTCAAATAATTTCACAATCACAGCTTCTAAATGTGAATAAAACAAAATATTTAGTCCATATACACTGCTATGTATTAAATGAAATATTGGTGCTCCAACTAAATCTGTATGATAAGAATTATCAAACCATGCAATGACTGGTAAATAATGCTGCTCTAGGTGTGATTAGTAACCCAGACCCTATTCAAGTTACAAGTTCTTTTATACACATATAAGGCTCTCCAATTCAAATTACATTCTTTTCCGGGCTGCCCAAAGGCAAGAGCCCGGGTCTTACACAAGGTAAGGCAATCTATACAGACAGACAGACAGTAACCCAGCTGGCTACATATCACCGATGCCGTAAAGCAATTATTTTTATTTAATGCAACTATTTTTATTTGAAGCAATATAGACAAAACCATGACAGTTTATCTTCCTCTCTTATTTTGGAGAATTTAAAGTTCACATTTCTAAGAGGGAATTAAGGCCTACCCCAATTGGAAATATCCTGTACCTTGTATCATATCTTCCTAAACAAAGACCAAATTATCATTATTATTATTATTATCATTATTATTATTTTGTTAAGCTATAACCCTATTTGGCAAAGCAGGATGCTGTAAGCCAAGGGGCTCCTACAGAGAAAATAGCCCAGGAAGGAAAGGAAACAAGGAAAAATAAAATATTTTAAGAACAGTAACATTAAAATAAATATTTCTTATATACACTATAAAAACTTTAACAAAACAAAAGAAAATTAAGATAGACTAGTGTTCCGAGTGTACCCTCAAGCAAGAGAACTCTAACCCAAGACAGTAGATCATGGTCAGATTCTCTTAATTTATGATTAGTCAGAAATATTAATAAATCTTCGGGATCTCGGCAAGATCAATAACTAGCAACACTCAAATGAAGACTGATTGACGGCTGGTAAAATCCTTATATATAGCCAAAGTCCAACCCATTCTATTTGTGCTTTCTCACTTTCTCAGGCTATTCAACTTGAAAGAAATCTTGATTGATTTCTCGGTGGTTATGACTTACATGTGACCAGATTTATTTTCTGTAAAAGATTAGTTACATAATTTGACCTTGGCTTCAGAATAGTTTCACAAGTCAATTTTTTTTAATGAGGCGCATTTGCACAGACTCGCGGGGGTACCCTTTAACCTCGGAAAAGTTTCCTAATCACTGATTGATTGGACAAGATAATTCTAACCAATCAGTGATTAGGAAACTTTTCCCAGCTAAATGGGCACTTTTGCGAGTCGATGCAAATGTGTCTCATTAAATAAAAAATTGACTATAGCGAAAGCATTTGGAGACTCGTTTCATCACAATTCCGAATCCTCCATATGAGACTCGATCTTGTAGATTTGTCTCCCAAATACAGGGTATTACTGTAATTTTGTAATTGGATACTTGAAAAACAATCTTGTATCATGTTACATGATGAAGACCATCTGTCACCTTTACCATTTATTCACCTTTAATTAAAACCTGCAAATTAAATACTTTTCTGAAAAGTATTATAGAATATTTTTATCCGGAAACCAACTAACATCTGAACAGAAATTATGAATTCACTATTTCTAGATTATATCTGTCAATAATTCACATCTCCAATCTCCAAGCCTACAAACACTACAGCAAATTGTATGTCTCGGGTAATAACTTTTTTCTGAACTTATTTTATCAAGAAATGATAAAATGCTGAAACCAGGGTAAATGTAAATGTTATCTTTCCAAATGATTGCTGGTCAGGAAACAAAAGCAGATCAGAAGAAAAGACTTGCAGGAACCAATTGCACGAGTTTGGATCACCATAATTTCAGTATGGCTTGTATTAATTCTGTTTGGGGGGCGAGTAAAGATTGGAGATTTGAAGACAGAGGCATACCCTGGGTGGACTGCATTAAAAGGCCATCTTCTGCCATTCTCTAAAATCAAAGTAGGACATGTTGAACGTTTGAACTAAAAATTTATACATTGCAGGGTTATCTTTTCAACGTTCCAAAACGTATTTCAACCAAACGATTTTATCATAGATTTCAAAATCTTTCCCATGGAACAGCAGTCAACACTACATACCAAATACATTAATTAATACAGGTAAATCTTAACAATCTATGTTTGCCAACGGTTATACTCGTATAAGCAGATGAGCAACTTGGTAGATTAATGAGAGCTTTGGGTGTGGGGGAAATAACCCCCTAATCTTGTAGTCACTGGCAGCAGGGTGACGGATTGGTTTAGGGCGATGGACAAACTGTCTCTTTGGCTTTTACTCCTGGTGCCTGGCAGTTGATCTTACTAGAATTATTATGGACCGGTAGGGATCACTTGCCTTACTTTGATAGGCACTGCACATCACAAGGAACTGGCTATCCTTTGATGTATCTAGCCAATGAATCCTCTATGGATTTAGTCAGTTATGTATAGAGAAGATGAAAGAATAATCCCCGGTCTCGGGCATAGCGGGGTGCTAAGAATCTTCCATTTTGAATGGAGAAGTATTGAATTAAAAGCCCATGATAGAGACTGGCGAAACCTAACAGAGGCTCTTTGCGTCAATAGGCATAGATGACGATGAATGTAAAAAGCTTGTCTAAAAAACCATCCCAGAATTTTAATTACACATTACTGGGTCTGGTGCATAACTAGAGAGGCCTATCACACCTACTGCATAAGGAAACTTATCTCAACTTAGGAGTAAATTTACTCATCTCACTCATAATGGTAAAGAGTTCCTAGTCACATATTCACTACAACTGATCAGATACATAACTTGACCTTGGCTTCAGAAAAGTTTTACTAGTGAAAGCATTTGGAGACTGTCGTTTCATCATACACACCTCAAAGGTTCTATAGACATAAGGGCTTAATCAAATGTTTTAGCTCAAAAAAATGTAACTACTGTGTCTAATTATTAAAGGCTTGCAAAGTTATCTCCTTTATACTGTCCTGGCTTATATTTCTAAACATAAAGCACTACCAGAAGCAAAGTTACTCTGCCTCAACTGTCTGTTTACATTGGATGGATTAACGAATCTGGAAATGTAGTACAAACTTGGAGATTCTCCTTACCTCTGAATCTATTTTATTCTTATTTCTGTTCAAAGTTAATTTTCACCATGAACAGCCGGTACCCTATCCTCTATGGGTGGAAGGGTTACTACAGTATATATCGCATATATTTTTCTGCGTAGGTTTCAAAAATAAACTCTGAATGTAATGTAATCACTATACAGGAAGGCAGTACAGTACACTATCTGTTCTAATAGGTTCTTTATCAAAACCTACATTTCAAGATACCTTGCTTTCCCATTGACTTGATCAATCAATTGTCTTAAAGCCCTTCCACATTAAGGGAAAATGCAGAGCGGGCACTCTGATTTGCCCATAATTCTTTCGCTTTGAAACTGTTACGAGATCAAACAGTCCAAGGCAGACAGGCTTACGTATGACATGGGCAAGACAGGCCAGATTGCAGTCAGAATTACATTTGACAAAGTCAGGCGGCTATCAAGTGCCTCAACACCCGGCATGGGCACTTTGATGATTTGCCCGTTGTTTCCTTGCCTATGACGTCATCTACACTCGCGATCATCACCCATCCAATAAAATTGGAAAGTGTCTGCCCGCTGTGTATTGCCTCTCGTGTGGAAGGGCCTTTAGCAGCCAAAATTCTGATTTCTATCAATTTAGACAAATCTTTCTTTTGAGCAAAACTCTCTAATCCAGCCACAAGAAAATAATTCTCCATCATAACACTCATAAAACTGGTAATATATTCAAAGCTGAAAACTGAGAATATAGAACAATTGCCTTTCCAAAATTAAGTCAAAAGGAATAAAGATAGATGCTGTTTAAACTTCATCGTCTTTCCTTTATAATTCCAATTTCTCTTCCTTTTTATAGATCATTCAAACCTTGTTCGCTTTCACATTATTATATGTCAAGGGGTTGTGGATAATGTGGGGGTAACCATGTAATTTCAATTTTAATATTTCATCCAAGTCGTACAGCACAGGTAAGACCTACGTCCATAGTTTTACAGTAAAATTAACAGATCAAAGGTACTGAGAAGTATAATGCAACACCTCTGCAAGACGAGGATGTTGACAATGCAAGACAAACAGAACCTATGAAATGAACGTAAACGAGCACAACAGATGGTATGAAAAGGTGGTTGAATAGTAACCCTGACGTTGGGTTAAACCACAATTGTCACTTGTTATGAAAAGGCTAACTAAGGGCGATAATATTCACAATATGTAAGGAATGGATCTATGGAATTTGGACCAAGGACCAGAGAAAGCGGCCATCCAGCACGGACACTATGCAAAGAACCAAGATGCAGCAGACCTTCACCCCATCATTATAAAAAATGTTACAACTGAAGATCTGTAGCAATTAGTATAAACAGTAATTCTTATGGAATTATTTCACACATTTATCTTCAACTATTCTTGGTAAGAAAATACTGTACATCAATCTGTGTGAATATATATGGGATCTAACATTCATTCCAACTAAACGTTTTACACCAAAACAAAATATGTCATTTACATATTACAATTACATAAAGTGTACCAGTGCATGAAGGCTGTACTATATGTTGCATACTAATGGGCCATTTTGCAGGCAATGTGTTGGGTGTCCATTTGAATAAAGAGCATATTCCTTTGGTTCAAAAATAGAGAAGAATTAAAAACTTTGCATTACCCTAACTAAAGTTATGAAAATAACTACTTTGGAAGGATGGAACAAAGATCAGTTTTCCCTGACAAAAAGTAGTATTTGCTTCAGCAAGAACATTGCTGAATTAACACTAATTTCAAAAACATAGAAATTACATTTGGATGATTGTCATAATTTCAAGTAACTGCAGAAGAAAAATCCTGCGAATTAGACCTTTGAAGAATCCCTACAAGTGAAATTTTGCTATATCCACATATCCAGTTTTCAAATTATACCTAATTAAGTAGTTTAACTTTTAACATAAGTCCAGTTCTACATAAACTATTAGCCAATGGATAAGGTTTAATTTTTAAAAATGTAGTCTTATAGAAAATACATTTTACAGCATATGCATGCATTATACACCACTTGCATGTGTACGAATAGGTAAACCATCATGTTAGTCTAAAGTGTCCAGATTGTAACAGAAAGCAAATGAAGACAACAGAGATATTGACGGGCAACCAAAGTTAAAAGTTACCCCCTTAAATATTACAACTTTTAACAAACACATTGGTGGTTGGATACCAACATAGTTTAAAACATATAAATATAGTAAGTATCCAAGTCAACCAGGATTTCCGTATATAAATAGTTCAAAAGCTTGCTGGCATAAAGGTAAATCTTCACATTAGACGAAGACCTTAAAATAAAAGCATTTCAAATAATCCTCTCACCTACCTCGTTATGTTTATTGCTTAACAAAAGGATAAATGATAATGCTGTAACTTTCAATAGAATGTAAAAAGATTTATTTTCAATATGTCTATTACAAATACTTTTTCAGTGATTGACATGAGGATAGAAAAAGAAATTTCTTTCTAAATACACGGAAGTCACCAACTTAGGTGTGCTGTACCATACTACAATACTTGTACTACAAAAAATAATCTGACTGTGGTAATATTAAAGAGGCATTCTGGACAAGTATCTTTTGAGGAATTGTGGCACATGATAGCTTCACAAGCACATTTCACATTACACATTACACACCATTAAACCTCTTTCTCGAGTTCGCTTGCCTTTGCTGAGCTTCCACTTACGAACATTAGAAGGCCAAAGTGCAACTTGCAGTGATTTTACATGTACTTTTATCATGTCAATTTACGGAGAAATGCGAAATGAATTTGAAATAAAGTAAATACTTTAATTGTGTGGCACCATCTAACCAAGTGTAGGTACTAACAAAGAATAGTTATCTTGAATAGCATTATACCCTGTTGTGACCTATCTTGTTTCTTAACTGTGATGGAGAGAGAGAGAGAGAGAGAGAGAGAGAGAGAGAGAGAGAGAGAGAGAGAGAGAGAGAGAGAGTATTGATTTAAAGTTTTCAGGCATCCTGAGAGAGAGAGAGAGAGAGAGAGAGAGAGAGAGAGAGAGAGAGAGAGAGAGAGAGAGATTGATTTAAAGTTTTCAGGCATCTTGAGAGAGAGAGAGAGAGAGAGAGAGAGAGAGAGAGAGAGAGAGAGAGAGAGAGAGAGAGAGAGAGAGATTGATTTAGTTTTCAGACATCCTGAGAGAGAGAGAGAGAGAGAGAGAGAGAGAGAGAGAGAGAGAGAGAGAGAGAGAGAGAGATTGATTTAAAGTTTTCATGCATCCTCTGAGAGAGAGAGAGAGAGAGAGAGAGAGAGAGAGAGAGAGAGAGAGAGAGAGATTATAAATGTGATTAGAGTAGCTATGAATCAAATCATCTCTCAACGCCGTCCATAGGCAATAAGAGTGACAAACTTCATGTACCCTGAAAAATAATTTAACGGGATCAAAAGTAAGAAATCTTATCTTCACACAATTCGAATGCAAGGTTTGTAATATCATTTGACGTAAAAGCTACCAATTATCATCACTGCAATGCGGTTATAAACACACGACTTCGGGCAAATTCATTTCGGTATCCTTCCTTCATAATGCAAATCACATTTCATTAGCTACTAAAAAATGCTTTGGTTGAAAGATGATACAATAGTCACCATTTAAAAGTTCTTGTTACATAGACTCTATATACCTGTATATAAATAAAAAAATTCCAACTTAAACAGACCTTATTGTGTACTATTTTAGTTCCATAGTTTTTTAATCTAATACTTCCTCTCAATGAATAAATAAAAGTGTATTTATGAAAACTAGGATTTTTTTAGAGAAAGCAGATTTTGTACATAAGCAATTCCTACTAAATACATAATGTAGAGAATTCATAGTTTAGAGAATGCATAGTTTCAGTTAAAATTACAAATAAAAGTAAAAAAAATGTTAAAAAGGATTTTTTTTTATCTCTAACAATTTCATAATTTTATTTGAAATTTTAACTGAAACTATGAATTCTCTACACAGAACATTAAAAGGAATTTTACAAATGCAACAAATTGCGAATTTGAGTTCTCTCTCGAATAAAAAATGCAGCTTTAAAACCATGCCTGGTCTATTTTGACTTCACGAAGTGCTATTGCTGATGCCGTTTGACTGAATGAAAAGATTTTAAATAGTAGTCTCAACTTGTGGCCTAATAAACAATGAAATCATTTCAAATCCTGCCAAGAAATCGCACAACGGGGCTAACACGGCATAAACAAACGTTTGAGATCACTGGAAGAGGGATGACTAAAATGAAAACGATTCCCACCTGGGTGCCAAAGAGAGAGCTTTCGATGATGCAATCGTATTTCGAGCAAACCTAACGATACAATCGAGTTACTATTGCTGTAATAAGAACAATCTTCTGGTGTTACAAATTGGCCTACTATTAATGAATCAACTCATACAATATGAGAAAATAGTTGTGAAATTGACAGATGAAACAAAATATTTAAAAAAGAAAATCACAACACTTAAATAAGTTTGAAATCTATGAAGTGCATATATATGTATCTTGATGGTATGATAACGCAGGCTTCCATGTCTCCATCTCAGCTGCCTACAACTGTATAATTTCACAACCTCAAAGATAGCCCGACTCAGGCCCATCCATTGACAGCGAGCGTTAATGCCATGGAGGCCAAATGTTTTGCTGGTGTGTAATGCCCCACACTTCAAAGTTATTATTGATTTTTTTCCTGGCAGTTATGCGCACACCCATGCCAAAGTGACTTCTTAAAGCTACATAGTGTCATCTAGGCCGCGGCAGTATATTTTTTTTCTTTTTTGAGACGTCCAGAATCTGGGAGGAGAGATGAGGGTTCTGGATAGCATAAAATAAAGATTTATGGCCAAAAAATTCAAACTTCTTTAGATTTGTGATTTTTCTATTTTTCCTTTCTATTTACATTACATACTGGGGAGAATAGAAACTTCAACAAATTGTGTTGCATGTGTTTTGTGTGCATTTATATTTGTGTGCACATTTGAATACGAGTTGAAGGCTTTGGAACACTTAAATAACTATTATTTTTACACATGTATACAGTAAATATCTCTTTACACCTTGAATACCTTCCGATATATCAAGTGTCTTAACTTATAATTCATATCCCTGATTACATATACACTATTATTTACACATTCCATAATAAATAAGGATAGTCGGGATATTCGCCCTTTGTCTAGAAAAAGATTTGGCTTGAAAACACTTGTTCCCCCCCTCCCACCCTCCCGCCACAGCCCTCATCCTCATCTCCCCTCAATCCCGTCTTACAAAGGAATTATTTTTATTAACAAAATGTAAATCAGATCATCTGTACATCCTATAAATATAATTATCATTCAATTGTACAACTGGCTCAACTGAAGAGTCCATGATCTAGGTCCCAGCAACAAAACAATGGATCAGCCTTGTTGCAAAATCTTGTAGCAACTTTGTGCTGTGGACAACATGCAGCTTCACAGATGGTGGCGAGTGGTGGTTTATGTCTTACGGTGGGGCAACGCTGGTCACCGGTATACGCGTTAATGCTGCAGTCTGCATTTAATACTACATTGTACTTACTTGAGGCACATCAATGATTCATTTGGATCAGTTTGGTTGCTGCTGCTCACTATCACTTGTTTAATCTAATTCAAAAAGTTCACAAGACAAAACTGTTCAAAAATGACTTTGTCAAATGAGAAAATCTTTTCCGCTCCACCAGAGAAACGGATTGTGTATCATCCGTGTTGTCCCCTTCCACACTCCATCCGAGTTTTGAAGTTCTAGCCGTTAATTGCTGTCATGCTTAAGACCACACCACCAGCCCTGCTACAAACTTGTACTTAGAGGTGACATCCACTCCACTTTCACTAAGTTTTCATTTAAGTCACAGCTCTCACAGCTGGAGGAGACACTTAAAGGATCATCCCAATGTCCCCTCCTAAAACACTTGCACTTTTTTTTTCTCTGCCTCATCCCTGTGCGAGTCACACTCTTCATAGGGCCAAGGAGAGATTCAACACCACACGTTAGGAGCCGCCCCCACTTTCATCGAGTTCACACTTGTACTTATTATAGGGTGCAAAGGGCGGGCGGGAGGGGTTGTCCACTCGCACGATTCTCGTTTTATTGGGCCGCAACCCTTCCGTATGACCCAAAAACCAGTCTGTCGCAAAGTTCTGACCTGCCTCTGAAACGTGTTTTGAGCACCAATCACTGTGCCACGATGTAAGACCCATGTGCATGCGTTTACTTACATGCTCGTGACTCTGTCAAAGAAAATAAAAATTGAGTATTAAGGAAAATGGAGTTTTCCATTTAGTTGTCAGTTTTGTTAGCTGACAAAAGATTATGGAACAAAGCCACCAAAATAGTCTTTTTACGTAGGTATTTCCAAAAAATTTTAAATGGAAATTCTTTTTTCATTACTGTATGCTAATCAAATACTGCCTGAGGACTTAAAATGTTATTTCACTGTACTTTCTAATAATCTAATAAATAAACTTTAAAAATATATCGCAGGGGAAAATGGAAATCGTGGCTAGGGGAAAAACAATTATCTGTGCATGAATAATCTCATGAAGAATAAATCTATTAACTTTCTAGAAAGCCAAATGCTAAGAGGGTGAACTTTCTAGAAAGCCAACTGCTAAGAGGGTTAACTTTCTAAGAAGTCAACTGCTAAGAGGGTGAACTTTCTAGAAAGCCAACTGCTAAGAGGGTGAACTTTCTAGAAAGCCAACAGCTAAGAGGGTGAACTTTCTAGAAAGCCAACAGCTAAGAGGGTGAACTTTCTAGAAAGCCACCTGCTAAGAGGGTGCCGATTATAGAAATATAATTTTTATAGAATTAAGACAAAAATGGTCAAGTAATTAACCTATAGGAAAAAATTCTCATCAAAAAGTATTTCAGTAACTCATTTACTTACTTGCTTTGCTCTCTTAAGAGCTTGCTTCTTGTACATATAAGAATCGCTATTAACAACGAACACCATCTTAAACGAAGACAAGTTGAATTTGCACTGTGTATTATCAAGAATCTCCATTTCTGGACACACCGGGGGTTTGATATCTTCTGTACAACTGCGCCTGTGGGAGGGACAGAAATATTTCAATAAATGAAAGGTTGCTTTTGATTCATAATACACTCGAGCACACTATTCTATCTTATTCTCTTCCTCTTGTTTTGTTAAGTTTTTATAGGAAATATTCATTTTAATGTTGTTACTTTTCTTAAAATATTTTATTTTCATTTGTTTCCTTCTTCACTGGTCTATTTTCCCGGTTGAAACCCCTGGGCTTATAACATCCTGCTTCTCTAACTAGGGTTGTAGTTTAGCAAGTAATAATAATAATAATAATAATAATAATAATAATAATAATAATAATAATAATAATTATAATAATAATAGCCCAGGCTAACTGTTAAAACCATATTCACCTAATTTCATGCATCCAAAAATTATAAGTGAAAGACCTATTGCCAGACAATTCAAATATTCATAAAACTAAAATGAATAAAATGGTGGTAAAATAATTTTGAAAACGTAAGAACACAATCCCGGGTCAATACCCCGTTCCCACATACTATGTACCATTAACCAGTTAAACCTTAGTCCCTTTTATTATATGATAAATCAAATGAGTTGTTTTGAAAATATACAATATCTCTTGCTACAAATCAAGTGATTGCAAATAATTATCATTATCAATGACGATCAGAGGAGAAATCTTGAAGTTAGATGCAGTAAATTGTTTTCCAAAATGGGGCCACATTCATTATAAATCCAAGAGAGATAACTTCTTGGGAGCCATCCTATGGTATTTCTTCCACGATTTCCTCAATGCAGGGGCAGCGTTTGATCAATCTTAATATTCAAAAGTAAAAAATCTGCTAAAGAAGGTGATGAATGCAAGAGTTGATGGGAGAAATACAAGAGGAAGGCCAAGGTTTGGGTGGATGGATGGAATGAAGGAAGCTCTGGGTGATAGGAGGATAGATGTGAGCGAGGCAAGAGAGCGTGCTAGAAATAGGAATGAATGGCGAGCGATTGTGACGCAGTTCCAGTAGGCCCTGCTGCTTCCTCCGATGCCTTAGATGACCGCGGAGGTAGCAGCAGTAGGGGATTCAGCATTATGAAGCTTCATCTGTGGTGGATAAGGTGGGAGGGTGGGCTGTGGAACCCTAGCAGTACCAGCTGAACTCGGTTGAGTCCCTTGTTAGGCTAGGAGGAACGTAGTGAGTAGAGGTCCCCTTTTTTGTTTTGTTTCATTTGTTGATGTCAGCTACCCCCCAAAATTGGGGGAAGTGCCTTGGTATATGTATATGTATGTAAAAAAAAAAATGACTAGTCCATTTTATAATACTGTAAACTAGAGGGGCACTCAGTAGAGCGCAGACCTCTGCCGCAACAGCTTATTTCTTCACCTTGATCTTGACCTTTGACTGTAACATGTATAAAATGGTGTGGGTTTTCATACACTCAAATATGAACCAAGTCTGAAGTTTCAGTGACAACGATGTCCAAACTAATGGTTGGCAACGTGAATTGGACATTTCCTTGACCGTGACCTTGACCTTCAAAAATGTAATAATTTACAGCTTTCTATATAACAGTTAATCCCTGTAAGTTCCATTACTCTATGATTAAAATTGTGGCCAGGAAGCTGTTCATAAACAAACAAACAAACAAATGCGCACAAACAAAATCCCCTTCCAACTTTGTTGCCAGGGGTAATTATTAGTCACCTAAAATAAATTATCGTAGTCTCTATTTTGTACTAAAAATCAAAACATATTTACAGTAAAATGAAACGTACAGATGTATTTACAGTTCAAGATCAAATTCCAACACTCACAATGGGCGAGGACTTCAGTTACAAAGGGTAGGATTTAAAGGCCATAGCGAGTAACTAAAGGGTATTGAGCCTGGCTCCAGATACAGAAGCCTACCTCAATCATTGGCATATTTGCTAAATCATAAAAAAAACCAATTTCTGTAGGACATCACTGACATACCAAGGAGGAAATATATCACATCAGAGCAACCATTTGTATACTAAAAACATTATCATTTAATGTTAATACTTATTAGGAAATTGATTATACTATCAAACTATTAAAGGCTTAAAGGCCGCTCATGAATGGCAGAGGCAATGCACAGTGACATTGCCCTATCGAACAGAAAAATGCCCTGAGACTGATCATATATAGATATGACCAGTGCCCAAGCACCCTCTCCCCCAAAAGCTAGGACCAAGGAGGGCCAGTCAATGGCTGCTGATGATGCAGCAGGTAGACCTATAGGCTCCCCCAAACCGCCCTCCTTACCTCACAAGGATGGTGAGGTTGCAACGACCAAAGAAACTAACAAGTTTGAGCGAGAGACTAACCTCAGTCTGGCACGTTACCACATCAGCCACCACAACCTTATATATAATTATTCCTTTTTAAGTGTAAAACTCACTTGTCCATCTCCTGATTAGTTTGCCGTGCCGTTGTTAACTTTCTCCAAGAGCGAAGGTTGCGAGGTAGAAAAACTGGTTTTCGTGACAGCTGAGCTTGCATGGAAGGAGACATCTAAAATAAAAAAAAGATAAGTACTTGTTATTAATATTTTTAATTCCTAACTAAATATACAACACTAACAAACTTAAGTAAAGACACGACTTATTGCACATTAAGGAACAATTGTTTTACCTTATCAATTACAACTATTCCCAATTCTCAACAAAATTAAGTATAATAATTGGCACGAAAGACCCTCTCTATAGTCTGACCTAGCATTATCCACTGTATAACAATAACTTAACCAGTGGAAAGAGCGTATTATTGTCTTTCCGTTGTAGATCCTAATTTCCTACTAAACATGAAACTGGTAATTTTAATTTCTACTTTATATTTAGTCATGGTTTTATCAAATTTATAGACATATTTATATTAATTATATAAAAACCTAGCTCTGAAAATAAGGATAAAAAGCTATCAACTACGAATACAGTCATGTATTACTTTAACAAAAAAAAAAAAAAAAAGTCCACTGCTTCAACTTACATTTTTATTTTACAAACCTAACTTTCTCTATTTCTATTATAAGTTAAGTTACAATCAAATTTCAGAAACCAGAATGCTAAACCTTTAAGGGACTAAAAATTGAAAACAGTTTAGTATAAATCAAAGAAAGGAAAAAATTAAGAGAAACAAAATGAAGATGACAATGTTGAATAAGTAACAGATAAATGACCGATTCACTCTACAAGATCAGTGCACAATTTTGTCACATCCAGAATTAAAACTTCTAGAATACCACGTTGTATTAGGCCTGACAAGAAGTAGGCCAGTTAGAATCAACTGTATATCTATTACAGTGAAACCTCTACATACAAATTTAATTAGTTTCAGGACCTGCTTCTTATGTTAAAATAGTCGTATGTTGGATAAAATATTCCTATAAGAATACACTGTAATTCGTTTAACTCGTTTCACAACCCAAAACCTACGATAACCCCTTAATAAATACTACACAAAAATATTAATAGCAATAAAACAAAAGCATTATATAATAGAGATGTAAAAAAGAATACTGTACTATGAGGGGATGGTATAGTATGGGATCGATCAGAATTTATAGGATGGTGAAAATTATGAAAAATCTTATACAGCATAGACAATGAATCACTTGAGTGATACAGTAGCACTCACACTTTAGACCTTTAAGAATAAGAAATCTAAACGATCAATCTTTTTTTTTTTTTTAATTTAAGAGCCATACAGAACAATATTTAAAACACTTAAGGACAGATAGTTCTCCAAGAATCTTGAAATACTTCAATTAATTAAATTTAAGTTCAATTGAAAAAGGAATGGATCAGGTATGTGAATATTACCAAAACAGTTTTGAATGTCAAGGTATGATCGAATGGCGCCTGACAAATTAAAACTTGTGTCCAAAACTGAGCTGGCCGAAGTAAACACACATTACATTTCAGCATATTTGGCAAAGTATCCACAGTAAATAAAATTTCAGTTTCTCTCCAATAGTTAATATAAAATGCTAAAGCTTACATACTGTATTAATGTTGCCATTTCAGTTTCAAAATTTTATTTTAGTTTTTTGCAACATGTGCAAAATATTGCAGACATCAAAGATCTAATTTCAAGTATTCTTGATATATTTTAAAACTGTAATAGTACCCAGTCACTTGAAAATATTCAGGTATTAGCATTTAATAGTACTGTATCAATATGGTCTTAAGGAAAAAAAAAAGAAAAAAACTATGCTAAAAGAGAATGGATTTTCACTGATTCCAAGAAATATCACATGCTATGAAGGTGCATTTGTACAGTATTCTTATTTTTCATTACTATTTGTCAAGCTACAACCCTAATTGGAAAAGCAGGACACTACAAGCCCAAGGTCCCCAACAGGGAAATCAGTTCAGTGAGGAAACGAAATAAGGAAATAGTAACTACAAAAGAAGTTTAAGAACAATAACATCAATATAAATCTTTCATATATATACTCTAAAAACTTAAATAACATTGTCATTAAGTTAGGTTAAATACACATGGAATAACTTAGAACATCCTACATCACATTGGATTCCTCTTCAATTTGTATTTGAAGCTTCAGCAAAATGCTTTATAAATATCAGAAGGCAGTTATTAAATAACTTCAACTTATGAAGGACAAAATTCTAAGATTTGAATTAATGTCTAATCATTAAGAACAAATCATGATCAAAATTATGAAACACCTAATCACAGTAAATGGCCAAGTTTCTTGACGTTTCATTGGATGATTCTCTTCATGTTTCATTGACTAATTTCTTAATGTTTATGTAAAACACAGAAACAACTACCCCATTTCCTACCATTCCTGATGACCAGCAAAGGAATTAAGAAATTAATCAAGATTAGTGTTAGAGGTCTTCTGAACATGAGATACACCAACTTCTAATGCAAGAACGCATTACCTTCGAGGCTTTTCATAGGGTTGGCGATTCCACAAAAAAAGTTTGTACCTCACGTGTTTGTTAGAAATTACGTTATTGTACTTTGAATACAAAATTATCAAGTATTACAATTCATTGTTATCACGTACTGTCTGTAACAAGAACATCAAATCACATCACTCCGTGGATTTAGTTTAAAAAAAAAAGAAAAGCTAAACGTGGAAGAAGGCAAAGTAGAAGAACTTAACTAAATAAGAAGACACTAAAGGGAAAAGATAAGAACAGTAATGGGGTTTAGGTACTGCAAGAGCCCTTGACCCTTTTACCCCCAGGCTCTTTGGAAATTTCCAACCCTTAACCCCCAAGGGGTTATTTTTTCCCCAGCACATTTTGCAGTATATATTTCTTAAATTGCTCTAACAGCCTTAGTTTTTGTCATAGAGAGGTCAGGTTGGTCTCATTCTCTTGGAAAAAGCCTGAATTTTCTCAAAAAAATTATTAAAAATATGAAAAAAAAAATTTTTTTATAGCATTTTTTTGCAAAGACGTATCGGTACGTCCATGGGGGTAAAGGGATGAGTTTTGTGAAACGTACCAGTACGTCCTTTGGGGGTAAAAGGGTTAATACTATCTAGTGTGTGTTTAGCAAGGCAAAATTTCACAATGTCAGAGTTTACTGTCAGTTTAAACCTCCAGTAAAGTTTTAAGTTGTGTGCAAATTTAAGATAAAAGCAGGATATGTCAAAGGAACATGAAAATAAGAGTAAATTAGAGGTACAAACAAAAAAGAAAACTTGAATAGCTCAACAATGTACTGAAAACAAAAGATGCAGTATAGTGTTCTAGCAATATGACTCACCTGGGGAGCAACAGAAGAGACATACTTCTCAACATATTCACTCCATCTTTCTACTTCTGCAACAGCAGGTGGAATGGCTGGGTGATTTGAAGCTGTTGTACTATGGCCCATACCAGCGCCTGGATTTTCTTCTTCTTCAATTTCTGTGTCTATTAACTCGATGGTCATTCTACAATTTTTCTTGTACTGTAAACAAAAAAATTTCCACATGAGAAACAATTTTGATAAGGGACACAAAATCATATTTAAGAAAGCATCCTTATATAAAAAAGAAAAGATA
Organism: Palaemon carinicauda; assembly: GCF_036898095.1. Classification (NCBI taxonomy): domain Eukaryota; kingdom Metazoa; phylum Arthropoda; class Malacostraca; order Decapoda; family Palaemonidae; genus Palaemon; species Palaemon carinicauda. Next base: position 132,826,618 of record NC_090734.1, read on the forward strand.
TTGTCTTAAAATTCCAAGTAGACTATAAACAAAAAAGGAATGAAAATAACTAACCGTATATATTTTAAAGCAATTTTCATCCTGTAACTGTCGTTCCAGCTTTTTCTGATAAGACTGCTCTAAATTGAGTCTTCTGTGTGCTGATGCAACAGGGCCGCCAGCAGCCCCTCTTTTCGCTTCCATTATGTAAGAAGTGGTACACTGCAATGGTGGATCATCACAGACTAAGTGTTGAAGTTGTCTAACTGCACCCGTAACAACCTGACGGAGAAGTTTTACACGTTTATTTAATTCTGTTATAATAATATTTACGACTGCACGGTACACTTAAAAATCCTTAGTGTAAATGAAATTTTTTTGAAGACTAAGATAAAAAAAAGTTTTGCAGATAACAATAAGACGAGAGAACTGAAAAGGATATGGCAAAATTACTCATTACTATTACTTGATGTTATAAAATTGATTCTGTAACAGTAGCCATATCGATAAGAATTTGAGATATTCCTGTGAAGCACAATTAATTATGTAAGTTTCATGTAATTTTGAACTGTGAGCAAATATGACTACTAACCTTATCAAGTGTAAAACCAGTAAAGGCATGTATCCCAAACATTTCTCGTAGCGTGTCTTCATAAGCTGTTGGCTCAAGATTGCCGTCCAAGACATTTTTTATCATGTCTAGCAACGCGGGATAATAATCCTCAACAGCCAATTCATCTGTAAAGAGTGAAGAAATACATCATAATAATTGAACTTCACTTCTTAATTTACTTTTATATAATAGATATATAATTGGATTAGCAAATAAAACTGGAGATCGTTAGCTCAATTGGAAAAAAGTAGAGATTACTTGATACATTAAAAGCAAATGTTTTGTTAATACACGTTCACACATCTCACTTCATACTGTATACAGTACTATTTAGTTTATTCTATTTTGATATTCTTATATTTTCTATTCTCTAATTCTCTATTTCTTTTTCCTTAGTTATATTTCCACGATGACACCCCCTCGGCTCACAGATGGAGTCCTTGATACACTTTTAACTATGTAACAGAGCAATGCATTTGTTTATGCTAAAGGTATGTCTAAATGTATTTTAATCATGACAGGTAAGTAATGTAAATTTCACTGTATTCTATGTATTAAAGGACTGGATCAAGAGGGGACCATCAAACTGCAGGCTTATATAATAAAGATAAAAATAAGTTCAACCACCATTAGTTTAAACCAATCAACCCAGCTTACATGATTGTTGTAAAAAAAAAAAAAAATAAGTAAAATAGTGTTTTAATATTTAACAAATGAATCTTCCCTAATCCTTCACGTACATACAGTCTACACTTTTTCATCCTTTTTTTTATTTAATTAAATACAAAAAGCAATTTAGGCAGAAAGAATTGAGATCCAAATGCATGAAGAGCTCTTGGTAGTATCATTATTATTATAAGCTAAAGTGCAACCAGAACTTTACTAAAACGTAAAAAAACTGAAATTGTTAATGCTAAAGCTGTAAATGTTTGTCCATAGACAAGTAATCCATCAAGTAACTAGTTGAACAGGTCTTCTCTTCTATGTTTGGGACTTTCAATACAGATTTATTAAAGCTTCATTAATGGATTAGTTGAAAGGTCCAACTTGGTGTAAATCCTCTTGTGTTTAGCATTATGTTTAGCACATTCACATAAGTTCCACTTCATAATGTTTAGTTTATTTTATCTTCCTTTTTCATCAGATGATTTATTCTCTAATTCCATATTACTTATCCTAACAGTTATATTTTCATTATGCACTATGTGGTCAAAGTGAATGATAATTTTCAACCCAGGAAGTCAGACCAGTTGCAGCAAACCTAACAAATTTTTAGAGCAAAATCAAACTAAGGCAAACAACATCTTTCTATCCTAACCACTTATGCCAACCGATTGCTTTCAAAATATTCTAATTACTAATTAGATACAATTTCAAGTCACAACTTACTTTTAGGCTTAAGTCTCAATGCAACAGCCGTGGCTTCTTTCCGATCCTTTTTATCTTTTGCCTCTTCAGCTGCTATTCTGACTGCATGCTCATACATCGTTGTTAAACGACAACATAAGATCTGATGTAGTCGAAGGAACAGGTACCAGTTGTTGTTGCACATAAATAATCTATACTCATCATCCTGCAACAGAAAATGCAGAAACATAGAATAATTATGCTCTTAAATAGAAATACAGTACTGTAGGCCGTAACTTCAGGTACTTCAAACTAAATACAATACAGTAAATAATTATATGGCATTATAATAGATTGTTGGGAGTTATATAAAGTAACATAGAACATGACTGATGATTGTCGCTTTTAAAGCTGGCTAAGGGTCGTTTCGAAAATTAAATCTGACCAAAATATGTACATGTAGTCAACTGTAAGGGGGAGAGAGGAAAAAAAAAAAAGGTATTGCATTTTCTGAAAATCATAAGCCTCATCGTATTACTATAGTAAATGGTTGTACCGTTGTACAATGAGTTTGAGATGTCCAACTAAGCAGCAAAATCATGAAACCTCAAAGAATGTGGCTGTCTAGACTTGGCATAAGTGACACACTAATCATTTAAAAGCCAGTTAAAGTAAATAATATGAATTTTGTTTACAGTATTATGCAAATTATCTTTAAACTCTCCACTACTGTTAGAAAATGAAACTACCACTTCCAACACGGTTAAAATTTATATCAAATGAAGTCACGGACATCCAATTACATGAACAAATTCAAATTATTATTATCATTATTATTATTTGCTAAGCTACAACCCTAGTTGGAAAAGCAAGATGCTATAAGCCCAGGGGCCCTAACAGGAAAATAGCCCAGTGAGGAAAGGAAAAAAGGAATAGTAAAATATTTTAAAAATAGGAACAAAATTAAAAATAAATATTCCCTATATAAACTATAGAAACTTTGAAACAAGAGGAAGAGAAATTAGATAGAATAGAGTGCCCGAGTGTACCCTCAATCAAAAAAACTCTAACCCAAGATGGTGGAAGACCACTGGAAAAAGATCTGAAGGATGTAGAAATTTCAAAATACTTGTCTATTCATACACAACTTTGGAGTACAAATAATCATTAATTATGAACATTAATTAATCAAAGATGGTATTAAAGAAAAGTTTTAAATTACAGAAGGTCCCCGACTCTCAAACATTCAGATACAAACCCAAATCCAATTGAAAATAACAAAAACAAAGAAATAGTGTAATAAAACATTATATAATTTACAACAGTAAATAAAATGACATTTGTAATAACCTGATATCTGTTTCATACGCAACCCAACTATTTTTTTTTTTACTTTAGTAGGTGAAAATCATAGCCATAAGATTCAGGTTGGGCCTAAACTAGGGCAAAATTTAACAAAATTCAACTTACAATTAGCTTCTTAGAACCTATTAACCCTTTTACCCCCAGGCTATTTGGAAATTTCCAACCCTTAACCCCCAGGGGGTATTTTTTTCCCAGCACATTTTGCAGTATATTTTTTTCAAATTGCTCTAACAGCCTTAATTTTTGTCATAGAGAGGTCAGGTTGGTCTCATTCTCTTGGAAAATGCCAGAATTTTTTTCAAAAAATTATCAAAAATATGAAAAATAAAATTTTTATAGCATTTTTTTTGCAAGGACGTACCGGTACGTCCATGGGGGTAAAGGGATGGCTTTTTTGAAACGTACCAGTATGTCCTTTGGGGGTAAAAGGGTTAAGTTTCCAAGTTAGGGACCTTCGGTACGATAACATTTCACAACATCCTTACCGACTCTAGATTTCCATTGCCAATAATGCCAGGTTCGAGTTTGATATCCTTTTCGTCTTCTGTTTTTATGCTTATTTTCTCTTCCTCCGTGGCATCGCCATTAAGCGTTCTTCCCTTGTTGCCTACGTTGTTGTTGTTGAAATTCTCGGGAAGTTCCTTTTTAATATCAATTTCTTTCTCTACATCATTCCCTCTTCTAGTTTTTCTCTTATTATTAGTAGTTGGACACGGATTAACAGGAGCTTGCTTACATTCACGACCTTTTACATCACGACGATTCGTTTCAAATTTTTCTTCACTTCTATTGTCCTCCTCATCTGTAATACATTGAATAATTAAACACAATCATCTAAACAGTTCTTAAATATGGGAAACAAAAGTAATTAGCATCAATCAATATAATTCTATTAATCTTAACCCCTGGCTTATAGTGCCCCTTTTGTTTTTCAAACAATCCTCACCCTCAACCCTTCCTTGAGGAAGGAAGAGGTGTAACACGACACAACCACACTGAGACCGGGCAGGTCTCTTATGAAGCCTACTCGCTCTTATTAAATAACCTCCTGCAAACTTGGGCACAATCTTATTTCTCATCCACTTGTTTTGTTAAAGTGTTCATAGTTTATATAGGAGATATTTATTTTAATGTTGCTCTTAAAAATTTATTTTTTCCTTGTTTCCTTTCCTCACTGGGCTATTTTCCCTGTTGGAGCCCCTGGGCTTATAGCATTGTGCTTTTCCAACTAGGGTTGCAGCTTAGCAATTAATAATAAATGTAGGTGAGAAGGGAGGGAAACGTGATTGGATTCTATTTAAGAAAATATTTACGTTCAGAAATATAATTATGCCACAAAAAAAAAAAAACCATTACCTTACAATAAAGAATCTTGAAATGCATGGGGAATAAGGAAGTTGTCAGTCCCAACAATTAATCTGATGGAAGTACTTGATAAATATTATAAATGAGGATTCAACAACAATAAATACTGCCGTTTCCAGTCCACTGCAGGGCAAAGGCCTCGGACATGTCAATTCCTATCTGGGGTTTGGCCAGTTTTCATGAACACACTGGCCATAGCAGATTGGAGATGTGATTGTCACAAGAGACTAAAGTCTCTACATTAATAAAAAGGTAAGAGGTTGTACAACAGAGTAAGGGTGTCTTGAGAGCACAACATTAAAATATCCAGAAAGTTTTTGCTTGCTTCACTGTCAAAAAAAAAAAAACTTGTCCCACAGTATCACACAGCCTGAAGAACACAAGTCAAACCTCCTTTGAACTTCCTTACACAAAAACTAGATGAAGTTCGATTTGGCATCTCCGTCAGCCTGGTATGAAGATTTAAAACTGGTATTTTTAGTTGCCGATTTCTCAAGCGTTCAGCGGATAAAGAATTGAAGACCTTAAAACTTCAAAGATACAGATGGTGAGCACTAACTAGGCAGAGGGGAGTTTCATTGTCTCAGGCCAGAAGAATTAAGAAAAGCTTAAAATACTTTCTATGAAAAAGGCCTCCCTTGGCAATTCTAGGATAGAAACCCTCTTCAGGTAAGTTCTAGGATAAAAAAATCTTTGGAGTAAGGCTAAGATAAAAGCCCTCTTTAGATTAACAGTACATACAAAAGTTATAGGAGCTCACCTGTGGAAGACCTAAGCTGAATTACCCCCCTTTTTTTTTTTACATAAAAAGAAATGAAATATGACTGCCAGAGCTGGTATTATGCTCAAAACCTGATAATCCTCCCCTGAGAGGAGAGTATGTACTTACGATATGCGAGATGGAAACTAGATGACTATCTGATGAGCTGATTTTAACAGTGAACTGTTATCATGAAGCACAAACCTTAAGACTGGCTCAAGGGGGTAACCAATACGACCAAGCAATAGGCTCGACTTGGTATGAGAAACCAAACTTCAAATAAAATACTGAATCTTGAGAAAACATCTGACACCTGCTTGTTGGAAGGGCTAAGGTGACCAGTGTAGGTGTCTGAAGTACACAAAATCTTAAAGCCTCCCAAAACTGAACTCTGCCTGTTGATCTGAATCTCAACATTTCCCTTAATTCCACAATTTTACACACCAGTATTCAGGATTTGTGAAATATATTACAAGCATATGTAGTTATCAGCAAAATCTGTCTTGAATCACTGAGTATTTCATATTATGTCCTTTTCCTAGAAGAGCTGCTTACCATAGCTAAGGTCTCTTCTACCCTTACCAAGAGGAAATTAGCCAGTGAACAATTAAATTGAAGAATTGTTTGATAATCTCAGTAAATGTTGTAAGGTGTATGAGGACAGAAGAGAATGTGGTAAGAATAGGCCAGACTATTCGGTGTATATGTAGGCAAACACAAAATGAACCGTAACCAGTACTACCTGGCCAGTCAAGGACCCAATAACTCAAGTGATGGAATCTCAATGGGTGACTGGTGCCCTGGCCAACCTCCTACCTCAGAGTTTTTCTAAGAACATTTCATCTCAAACAAAATGGGCACTATATGTAATGGGTTTGTTTTCTAACAAATAACTATTGCATATTATCCAATCTACAGTATTTTACCTTTGATGTCAGCTACTCCCCCCAAAATTGGGGGAGGTGCTTTGGTATATGTATGTATGTATCAACCAAATAATGAAATAAATTTGATACATACCTTCCAAATCTCTTTCATCATCCGACATCTCTTGCCTTGGATGAAATAAAAGATCTGGAACAAAATGCCTCACTAAGTGCTTGATTTTTGCCTTATCATCCTTGTGGTAAGTAGTTTGTCTCTTCACATGATGAATCACCAAGTTAGCTGCATCGTCAAGTATCGACTTGTCAGGATAATGGAGTACCATGTGAGGTCCCGTCAATACTTCCCCACTTTCTTCGGCTTGCTCGTGACGCTGCACAGAGAGGAAGGGAAACAAAAAATGATGATATTATTCTTAACCACTTTCTAGAGGAAGGGAAACAAAAACGATATTATTCTTAACCAGTTTCTAGAGAGGAAGGGAAACAAAAACGATATTATTCTTAACCAGTTTCTAGAGGAAGGGAAACAAAAACGATATTATTCTTAACCAGTTTCTAGAGAGGAAGGGAAACAAAAACAATTTTATTAATTTAACCAATTTCTAGAGAGGAAGGGAAACAAAAACAATGTTATTAGTCTTAACCAGGTTCTTGAGAGAAGGGAAACTACAACAATGTTATTTCAACCAATTTCTAGAGAGGAAGAGAAACAAAAACAATATTTCTAACCAGTTTCATGAAACAAAGTTCCCAATTATGTAAAACATTGTTACTTTCTTAAAACTGAGGAAATGTCTTATATTACCGACAGACACTATTATCAGCTTTACTACAATAATTCCTGATTAATTCTGCACAATACTGAATCAAAATTAGTTATGAATGAATTAGATGTCATATTTTTAAAGAAAATCAATGTACACTTCAGAATTTATCTCAATATTGAAATTCTAATTTAAAATTTACTGTACATCGTCAAGTCTAAACCAAGCAGTATAGATTTTCTTGTGACATCAAACATACTGTACAGTATTAGTTAACTGACTCGGTAATATTACGTTCATATACCGTTTGTTCTATCAATAATTCAAAATTTTTAAGTGTCTGGATGTAATTTATCTTCAAAATGATAAAATATTTACAATACTGAACATCTTTACTGTGATTGGAGTGTGTAGGATTTATGAAGACCCACAAATTTGGCTATTGTATATTCCAAAATTGTAAATTTAGCTTTACAAAAAAAAATTGATACTCACCTCATCAAAAAGGGTCTCTATGTCATTTAGAAGACTTTTCGACCGTATTGTTTTGATATCGTTTTGCTTGAAAGTGATGCCTTGGTGATCAAGGCTTTTTAAATAATACTTTTCATTTTGTTCTCTCCAGATCTTGTTGAAGCCTTTCTGCGCTTCTCTCCATTCTTCATCCTGAAATTATAGATTTAGATAACATGAATAAAATGAACATAATTACTAAAGCTTTACTGTAATATGTTTAATACACTAAAACATATACAAAATAAAGCAATTAACTTTACTATCAACTATTCACGAGGTTCTATGACCATTAAATGAAAATGAAAAGCAGCAGCTATAAACTGATTGAGATTAGTTCATCAAACTTTCAACTGGGCTCCACAAGGCACTAGAAGAGTTGGAAGGCCCAGGCCTACATAGCTGAGAACTATGAAGCATGAAGTATAAGATGATGAATGGAAAGTATTGATTTAAAAGCTCAAGATAAAGACGACTGGCGAAATCTAACAGAGGCCCTTTGCGCCAATAGGCGTAGATGATGATGATGATTTTCTTTTTTTTACCTAGTTGTACAAACAGAGTTCCTTTAAAATAGCGATGTGGAAAGGCAACTAAATCGTTAAGAAAATACATTACTAAATGCAGTGCAAGGGAGAAGCAATGCCCACCTGCTTATAACAAAATAGCCACTTTTCTCCCAAGGCCTAGTACCGAGAGTGAAATTGAGGGGGAAAATCTAATTTAAAGAATTTAGCTAAGAAAAACACAACGTACCTTAAAAATTTGTCATTTACTCGTAATGTATACACACCTTTCCTCCTTTAAAAAAAGGGGAGAGAAACAAAACGGGAAAGGTTCACTTCTTCCCTGGATATGTCATTCTTATGGTACTGTACGCGAGCAAGAAAGGCGACTACATACGGATGTAGAATCTGTTACAGCCTCGGTCAGTACTATTTAATAAGTTAATACTAAAACCGGGAAAACCTATATCCCTAAACAGGGAACTGGGTGTCAGCAGTGTCAAACCTGGCACATCAAGAGAAATGTTTGGAAATATGCACACCCATCACCACTCTTGCCAAAAGGATGGAGGAATTGCTTCAAGACAAGTCTGCAAGAAAAGCACCTGGTCATGTAACTCTCCAGCCTAAAGGGAGTGGGTGCTGCATCCCTTTGAGAGAGGAACAAGAAAGAAAGGAGCTAGGAGTGCTATACTACTATAGAGCAGTCACATCAGGAACCTAGACAAAGAAGTCAAGAAGTCTGTGGGCAATGTCCACAAGGTAGAATGGCAAAGGTTTGACAATTTCAGATACACCTTCAGCTCCAAATACACAGCCAGATATATCGGTGAACTATAAAGAGGGCTAAGCTTATAAAGATTTTACTTGAAGCAGTTTGAGATATATTGGCATTGGTCTTTGTTAATCTGTTAAAACAATAAAAGTTACTTTCCTCAAAAGTTTTACATCATGATGAGCATTACGCTCCCTTACTCTCTTGCTAATGTAGAGGAGAAGAAAGATCCCCATGATGCCCTCCTCAGGTTAGAAGTAGGTACGTGTTAGAATCCTGAGAAAAAGGACCATCCCAACCAGACCCCTAAGGCCCTACCCCACATGAGCTTGCTGATATAAGTACAACGAACAAATAATAGTCAAAAAGCATTCCCTCGTAGTCATCCTTTGCTTGGGCATGAGATCCGACTCCACTCAATCACTAGAGTAGGCACCTCAGTCTCATACTGGAAAGACTTTGATGAGGTTATGCTAAGTAGGCCAAGCATAGCATAAAACACAGGTAGGCACTTCCATGAAGTCTTCCTTTCTGGAGGCTAAGTAGGTAGCAAAAGTGACAATTAAGAGTGGTCTGACAAGTACTGGTTCGGTCAAGTCGAGTACCAAATCGTGCTTCGTCCTTCATGTGACAAATGTTGATGACCTAACAGGTCTGGAGAATGACATACAAGACTTACAGTGCAAAAAATCCTGGGTAATTCTACAAGAAGCATGTTCACCTGGAAAGTATGTATGGAACAGGGAGATATTAGGCAAGGCAAGGCATGCCCTTACTCTTAATGACAGCAAGGGACACAAAAATGTCCCTCCAACAACCCTCCTAGATTGAGTCTGAGAGGGACAAAAACTTGGATTGAAAGCTTTCCTTTAAAGACCAGAGCCCTCAAGGAATACTGCACGGTGGATGAAGGAGTATGTACTAATAAATGGCATGCTCTTCCAACACTTCCTCAATATTACCCTCCCGAGATGTGTAGAAAAGGGGTCCATCTCTGTGCTCAAAAGGTGCTTATGTGACTGACCCTCAATAGGTTGACAGTATCTTCTCACGGCTAGAGCTTTTGTGCTCGTCTACCAGCTTTAGGCTTGTTTCTTCAACATAGAATACAAAAGGTTCTGGGAATGTATAATCATACAGAAATCATGAACTGACTATAAATGGCCTTGTTTCATATAAGGGTAACAGTCCCTGGCACCAAAGAGCAAGAGCAGTACTGTGACCATTCTTCCGGTGAAATAGCGTGGTCGGCCCGGCTAGGTATTTGGAAGCCAGAGAAAAGCTCAATACAAAACAGGTAACTCCCTTCCGAGGAAGAGCAACTACATACCACGAAGCAAGACGAGTAACACTCGAGTTTAACAGTATAGTCTTTATGATCGGATGAGCTAGAACAGTAATCCAAGGTGTCTACCCCTAAGGAGTCTACTCTTCACAAAGATGCACAATGCATAGAATATCAGAAGTTGCATCCTCGCAGGAACTTAATTTATTTTGCTAGATGTTTGAACCTTGAGTGCACTTCAGCTTACAGTCGACGCGAATGTATAAAAATATCTTCAAGAGTTAAGAGAGTTGTGCGGTGGGACGTCTGTGTCTGACATAGCCAAGGACGAAAGTGATTTCTGTGACAGGAATTCTCCCTTGCACCACCTGTGGTTAATCAACTGCCCTGCTAATGATTCAATGGCTGTTCCTGCACTAAATGTTTCTATACGACTAAGAACAAATTCACTTTCAGACAGAACTGCATTTGATTCAAATAACACAAAACACCTAATAACATCAGTACTACTATACTGAGAAGTTTGTCCCTTGCACTCAATAAATCCAATCTCACTTTGAGTCCTTTACTGTCAGATTTTAGAACTCATTACAAAAAACTGTAAGTGTTCCTATGTTTTAGTCAATATTTTAGCGATAGCTTTTCAGATTTTAAATATATAAAAATCTGGTATAAAAACCTCAATTCTAAAATCACTATAATTAGGTTGCTTATTTCTGCTTTAATCCTGTATTTTTATTACTTGGTCATCATTGTAGATCATGAGCGTTTCTATTTTTTCAAAAGATTGCTGAAGTCCCAAGTGTTATCCTTTAAGTAACCGACTAGCATAAATATTTCTGCAATCTAAGCAATCTTAGACATGTTTGATATAAACTAAACTGTAAACCTTCATAGCAAGGACGACGACATTTGGAGTATATACAGTGATACCTCTGGATACGAAAGTTTCTGCTTACGAAAAATTCAGGATACGAAAAGCGATACAAAGATTTTTATGCCCCAGTATACGAAAAGCTTACGAGACCCCAACTCGTCGCCGAGAGTACAGTACCTTTTTTTTCAGGGTATCAACCCTTAATTTAGGTGTACAGGTAACAATACACCTTCACTGTTCCAAATGCTTTACATACAGTACCATAACTTTTATACAGTAGTAAAGAGACCGTTTTCTTAGGGCTTGGAGGGGATAACTAGGCTATAACTACATTATTGAATAATCTCAAGGTGGTTTCTGGAATGGATTAGGCTGTTTTTAATGGTTGGGTTAATTATTGAATGATAGAAATGGCTGCATTGCATATTTATTACTACAGTTTAGTGTGTTTATGAAAGAAAAGGTGACTTTTTGTAAGGCTTGGAACGGATTAGGCTATTTACATGTAAAACGCGACTCAGGATACGAAACCGTATCCTGAACGGATTACTTTCGTATCCTGAGGCATCACTGTATTATGTGTTGAGGAATCTTTCAAGTTCTTCTGTTCGTATTAAGTGTTCATATCAACTGAATGCAAATACTCAAAATAGTAAAGAACACTATCAACAATACCATGTCCAATCACACTCAAAAGTTATTCTGTCACTTGCACATATTATACAGAAGGAAGGTGTTCCTGGACCTAAGACTTTCTTAAATATTTCCTTTATAAGATAAAAAGCAAAGCCACATGACGAGTAAAGCGAAAGTACCATGCAGACTAAAAAAAAATTAATATGGACAGGAAAAAGTGTTAGTCAAGCTAGTGCATTTCTCATGGCCACCAGAAATTACTGTACTATGATAATTTGATAATGTAGAGCACAGCATTAAAACATTATTACGATTATTGTTAACCCTTTTACCCCCAGGCTCTTTGGAAATTTCCAACCCTTAACACCCAGGGGGTTATTTTTCCCCAGCACATTTTGCAGTATATTTTCTTTAAATTGCTCTAATAGCCTTAATTTTTGTCAGAGAGGTCAGGTTGGTCTCATTCTCTTGGAAAATATCTGAATTTTTTCAAAAAATTATCAAAAATATGAAAAAAAAAATTTCTATAGCATTTTTTTGCAAGGACGTACCGGTACGTCCATGGGGGTAAAGGGATGGCTTTTGTGAAACTTACCAGTATGTCCTTTGGGGGTAAAAGGGTTAATAAACACTTTCACCAGCTGAGGTGACATTTGTAACTCGCACAGACAATATTACTCTAGTGAAAGGGAGTGTGTGCATTCTAATCTCAAAATGGTAATCGTCACAAAATTACGAACTAACAAACATACCTTAGCTTTCAATCTTCTCAAAACCAAAGGCACTGCTACAACAGGGTTCTTTTTCAAGCCATCAAGAATGTCTGGAGCCTTATCTCCATATATTCTTCGAATGGCTCGCTGGTGTATTGTCGGGGAATTTCCTCCTAAGCTATCATCCAAACGAAATCTGGCAGCTTCTTCTGGACTCATTCGTTGGAGTTTTTTGTGCACACCTTCCAACACTCTCATTGTTGTTAAATTTGTCTCTATCACAACATCAAGCTGGTTTAACACAGAGAAAAAAGGAAAATATATTAATTTGATGAAAAATTTGAACATGCTACAATACCAAATCAATGTAATTCATTAATAAAAAAAATTATTTAAAAAAAAAATGAATATATGCAATATGCTCTATTGTTTGAGGGTACACTCGGGCACACTATTCTATCTCATTTCTCCTTCTCTTGTCTTTTTAAAGTTTACATAGTTTATACCTGTATCCAATTGTAATTAAAAAAAAAATATTCCATAATTTGATTTACCTCAAATCTTTCGTCTTCACACCGATAAATATACTCTTCGTATTGTGTTTTTCGCGAGGTTACAAACGTGGAGTCTTCCGACCAAGACGGGAACGAAACCCAAGTGTCGTTCAACACTTCTCTGCAGAGACTTGTTCTCCCTGAGCATTTTGGTTGGGGGTAGGTCTTTGGAAGAGCACAGTATGAAGCTCCCAATCTCTTGCAAGTTGTATAATCTGCAGGAAAAAATACATGTTACTGATGCAAATGTGCAACAATATTGGAAAATAAAATCCAATGAAATTAAAATAAGAAATTTATAAGTTTTTTCAAAGATACCTCAATAATACAAGAAACTAAATTCGGGAAACGTCCAATTACTTTAGTTGCATGAAATTCTCTGACACTTTTCAAACACTTGCCAGTACTGTAGTAATATTTTTCATAATAAAAAGGCGTCTGATAAAACTGTGCTAGTTGCTGTTACTGAGGATTGAACAAGCGAACTTTTGTACACCATATCCGATATTTGAAAAGAAAAAAAAATATTCATGAGCTCTTAAGGTGATAACATATAAATTTCTTTCCTTCAAGACCTTTCTGCAGATTGTCAAACCAAAAATGATTTCAAGCAATTAAAAAAAAAGATAAAAGCATAAACAATGAAATATCACAAATTATTAGTAATTTGTATTTTTCCTAACATACTTACCGAGAACTACTTTCATAGGAGTTACCTGGAACCTCCTCTCAAATGACCAGAGTTTTGTGTAGTTTACCCTACTCCCGTTTTCTGTAATGGTAGGCCTAGGCGGAAGGATACGTGCCCTGAGGGCAATGCCGGATCAACCACGCTTTATCCTACACATTTCGAAGGTGTGACCCAATAGAAAATTAAGTTCACAGGGCAAGTCTTTAATGCCCCAATTCTCAAACATTCTTTTTAATGAGAAAACTTCTGAAACTTACCTATTTCCATAGCCAAGTCTCCACTTATTCTTTCTTGCTTTGCTACGGTAGACGGTATGATATCCGAGTTGCCAGCTGCTCCTTCTCGGTAACCCACAAAGTCCTGGAAACAAAATTTAACATCAGAAGTCAATCTAGGAACTACTGATCACATTTTTCAATGCTCTACTATCTCTTACAGATGACAAAAAACACAAATATTGTAGCAGGAATCTTCAAAGAAATATTCCCATATAGCGGCATATGATTAAGAGGGTCCGTGTAAATTTCTATTAGTTTTTATAAGACATCTGTATTTACTTTTGAAAATCTCTCTATTAAATAATGTACTTTTAAGGAGGGCATTTTTCATTTTAGATAAGTTACAGATGCAGTAGTAAGAACATTTACACTTTGTCACTCCACCCTTTATAATTGGAGAATAACTGTACACATTCATATACACCTACTATATCCATGTGTAGTCTATCAATGTATCCACTTACAGGGCATTCACCCCCAAGTTTACTCAATGTAAAAGATAAGAGAGCAACGTAAGTTGGGAAAGTCTAGTATCAAACCACAATGAACCAATTGGTCTGAAGTTAAAGTAATCTTCCATTCAAGACTTCTCCGACAGCTTTAATCATGTGTTTAAGCGAAACTTTATGGGTGCTGTTCTTTTATGAATGTAATTATAGTTTTCTTACTTCTTTCCTAATCCTCATGCTTTCAGTGTTTTCTTTTACCTAGCAATTCCTCTAATATCCACAAATCTACAATTCAAGTTTAAAATTTTAGCCAATAAAGCCCTCAAACAATCATAGCCACCATAAAATAAATTCATTCATATTTTTAAATGAAATTAATTTTCTTTTTTTCAACATCAGTAAAGAAATATACCTTGAATGTACAACAGGACACGTGAGAGTACTGTTATTTATTACATAACTTAAATTACGGCAGATTACCGAACTTCAAAATACAGACAGTCCTCAACATACAAACTTAATAGGTTCCAAGAAATTGTTTGTAGGCAGAATTTTGTAAAATTTTGGCCTAGGGTAGGCCTAACATGAATCCCATACGTATAATTTCCAGCTACAAGTCAACATATAGATGGGTTTCATACAAAATAGATATCAGGTTATCACAAGTGTTTTCTTCTTGAATTAAATTATATAGTTTTATTACAGTATTCCTTTATATCTTAAGTTATTTTCAGTTGGATTTGTATTTGTATCCGAATGTTTGCAAGTTGGTGGACCTTCTCTATAAGTAAAACTTAATACAAAAAATTTGCCTCACCTTAAACCACTTGAGAAGATCTGGAAATTTGGCAAGGAAAGGGTGGACTAGCTGCACCAATTCTGATCTTGTTATGATCTCTTCGTTATACATAGTGATGACACGAAGGAAGTTATGGTAGGGCTCCTCGTGACGAAGGGCCTTTCGCACCTGAAAAAATATACGGTAATTCGTTATCACCATCATTACTACTACTAGCCGAGTTACAACCCTAGCTGGAGAAGCAGGACGCTATAGGCCCCAAGGTTCTAACAGGGACAAATAGCCCAGTGAGGAAAGGAAATAAACTATAACAGAAGTAATGAACATTTAAAATAAAATATTTCAAGAGCAGTAACAACATTAAAACAGATCTATCATATATAAACTATAAAAAGAAACTCATGTCAGCCTGTTCAACATAAAAACATTTGCTGTAAGTTTGAACTTTAGAAGTTCCACTGATTCAACTACCCAATTAGGAAGCTCATTCTATCAGTTAGTTACAGCTGGAATAAAACTTCTTGAATACGGTGTACAATGGAGCCTAATGATAGAGAAGGCCTGACAATTAGAATTAATAAGGTTATAATGGGCTGGTGATGAATCAATGAACAAATCTGACCCTTTTTCAAAATAGTTCAATACAGTGATTATTTTACTGACCTGATCGAAGAATGCATATTCGGCTAGTGTTGCATATTTGCCCGCTTCTGCGGCACTCATGTCTTTCAGGTAACCTAGTTTTGGCTTCTTCACTGGTGGCTGGGAATGTGCATGGGTGTGAGTGTGACTTTGGGTGGGGCCAGAGTGCGGTCGCTTGAGTTGGTGGCCGAACATCGGGGAAGTCTTGTTGGGCGTGCTCCCCGTGTTGCTAACCAAGTTATTGCCTGACCCAATCGTGACGCTACTCTTGTTGGACTTCTTAATCGTCGTGTGGTCATTTGTAACGCTTTTATTACCCTGAAAAAGTCGGCTCAATAAAGTAACTACATTGTATACCAGTCTATAAGGATAGCAACTCTGTATCAAGTTGTTCAACTAGGCAAGAGTAATTTCTTCTTTTAAAGAACTGTTTCAAGAGTTTAAGTTGTGAAGTTCAAGGATAAGAGAACAAAGTAAAACAATGAAAAATAAATGGTACATTAAAAATACAAGATCCACTGGGAGCATAAAAAAATCAAATTCCAATTAAATAACATCAATTAGAACACCTTAACATAAGTGAAAATTAAGAATTTACAGTACATACATTGTCCCTTGCTCCCATTTCACCACAAAATAAATTCTTTAAGTGAGCCAACTTTGAATACATGTGGTTTTATTTATATTTCTAATAAAACTAAGCGCCAGTAACGATAAGCAATGAAACCATTCATAGTTCCGCATGGCGTTACTTACCCCATGATGAGTTCGGTACTGATCCATGAAATCAGAGACAGCAGCCTGCGCTGCAGAGTTATTTGTAGCATCTGGAAGGAACTGGCCAAACTCTTGCAACAAATCTTCTTGATTCTCAAAAAGTTTTGCAACCTGGTTGAAAATAAATGATGTTAATATTTTCTTAATCTTTAGATCTAGAGTAATTTTCAAAGTTTTAAACATCATACCATTTGCCAAAAGTCTAATTAGCCGAACTCTTGCAATAAATCTTGATTCTCAAAACGTTTTGCAACCTGGTTAAAAATCACACGTTAATATTTTCATAATCTTTAAAAATAGAACAATCTTCAAAGTTTTAAACATCACAGCATTTGCTAAACATCACCCTTCAAGGGATATTACTTAGTCTCGTCAAAAAAGAAAAACCTCACCTTTTCATACACTTCTGTTTCTGTTAGCGTCCTGGTCGGCGTATTCCCTCCTTCCTTCAAGTGTCTCTGTTCCTTTTGGTAAGTGTGCAGGATCTCCAAAAACTGTTTGTATATATCTGGTTGACCTTGGAAACGCAACTGTTGGGAAAATAAGATACGTCTTCACTACAAGAGCATATCTTTAAATTTCATATCTTTACATTCACCCAAGACACATCCACATTTGGCAAGAGAGAAATGAACATCCAATGATTTTTTTCTTTTATTGGATTGCAATATACAGTACAGGAGAATAATTTTCCATTAAAAGTGCAAACATCCATCAAAATTTCACTAAAAAAAGATCTAAAATTATAAGAGATAGAGAGAGAGTTCAGTACTTGCTAAAAACAAAAACCTTAACATACTTTTAAAGAAACCAACTTCAAGATTTTGTTGTAGAAAAAGTGTTGCCCTTCAACCCTTACCCAATAAACCCTCGACTTCCAACCATCAGTTCTCAACCATACTAAAAATAAAATGACATCAAAAGGCTGCAATTGGGGCTGGTTTTTCTGAGCGGACACCTTCTGGGTCACTGTATAAGAGAACAAGGCACTTCACCTACACAAATGGCAGCAGGAAGGAGTTTGAACTCTGCAGTTGGTTGGCACAAGCAGCATAACCACTGCGCAGCACCAAACCTGTCCAAACCAATGCACGACATGACAATTTCTTCCAGATATTACTTACTGTGTAAAGCACTGAATTACCAAATGGAATACAATACAACAAACTTACTCTCTTCAAACCCTACCTAGCCTAATAAAAACATGATCATTAGAAAACAAAATAAAGGGTACAACGTGTGACTGAGAGCTGCATTATACGATATCATAACCTGCATACACACTATTTATTGAGGTTTAAACTTTCATATCCTTTGATATCTTAAATTACTGGGAACAAGTTATAGTAATTACCCAACTAGAATAATAGATTATGAAGTGGTAAACTTCCTATAGTGAAACACATTACAACCTAAAACTACTCATATATTATTCTGCTGTCCTCCACAGCCGATTTGTCATTCACACTAAATGCAACCAGGATCTCTAAAATCTAACACCTCCAAAGAAACATGAAATTACTTGAACTTTGTAATACCATTTCTTACCTTAATCTTATTAACATAGTTAATGGCATGATTGAACTCTACAGGCTGTGCAGGTGGCTGATGATGGTGATGGTGATGAGGGGGAGGCGGTTGAGGCTCACGGCTAGGATGCTGAGGGGCCGTGTTAGTGGAATGCTGCTGGCTACCACTAACACTACTCGTGTTCGAATTAGCACTCGCACTAGCGCTGGTGCCAGTAGGAGTGGTGGCACCGACGCTGACGTTGCTGGGGACTTGACTACTGCCACCTGTGCTAACAACTGAAGTAGTCCCACTCCCAGGATTGGTTCCCGCGCTGCCGCCACTGGCAGCGGAACTTGCCCCCGTCCCTCCGGTTCCGGAAGTACTAATATTATGCACCCCATGTGTACCAACTAGGTTAGGACCAGTATGGGGTGCTATACAGCTTGACTGGAGTGTTGATCTGTAAGAGAATAGTAGCGTTGAAAGAATAGTGCACAAATTAAAATAAAATCTAAGTCAATATTTTCTTTATTATTTTTAACAATTGTTTACTTATAGGGAATACTCTACTAGAATGAATAATAGGTTACTATTGAACAAAAGATCACATAACGCATAAAATAATGATAAATACACTGTGTGTAAACATCAAAATTATCGTTATCTAAAATTAAACTGGTGGACCAACTGTAAAGTAATAAGTGTTTTCAAGTTTAAACAACCAACAGCCACCATTTGATAAAAGATCCTTTGCTAACTCTTGCAAAGGAGATTTGCCCTAGAAAAGAATTGCAGGCAATTATAAAAAAAAAAAAAGCCTTTGCTAACTCTTGCAAAGGAGATTTGCCCTAGAAAAGAATTGCAGGCAATTATAAAAAAAAAAAAAGCATGTATTTGTAATCAACTAAAATTACATGGATTTCTCCTGTGGCAAGTAGTAGGACTGAAGTGTAAGTGACCAAATAGCACCCAGGCACAACTAGAGGGTAAATCAACACGGTTGTACAATGAAGTAAGAGTTAAGACGTTAGGCGTAAAAATTTTTTTCATAACTCGGAATGGAAGTACAACAGAAGGGTAAAAAGTTACTGCGGCTTAGGGACAAAGGGACACTGCATAACCCTTAACGCCTACAGGGCAATATGTGAGGTGCGCTGATAGCACTATCCCTGTACAGCTTGTGACACCAGTAAGAATAAAAATAATTCTATTAGGAAGACATCACATTCACTCTCTCACTGTATGTAGAGAAGGGGTATTATCAAGACATACATTAACTAATGGGGACCTTTTATAAATTCATCTAGAAGAAATTACAATGTTCCCAGGAATACATTTTTCATTTGTATGGTAAAAATACAGACTTAAAATATCTAACAATGTATGCTGTACATGAAAAAAGAATATTTATTTTTATAAAATATTCAAGCAATGAGTATTTTTCATTTTCAAAGCGATTGCCAGGGATTTTTTTTCTCGTTCATATTGGCATCCAAAAGGGAAAAAAAATTAACCAACAGGCTAGATAAAAGTATAAGACAAGACAGGAAAAGAACTTGTATTTAGAATAAAAAAGCTGACATATATAACCACAGGATTTAATACTAATTCTTTATATTTTACTGACAAACACTTCTCCATCAATAGACAAAATTGATATAAAAAGGGGCATTTCTAGAGTGTCAAAATCAAATAGTTGTTTGTCAAAGTTAACACCTTCAAACTACGTTTACTTCAAGTCCACATTTTACTCTTTTTCCAAATAAAAATAATTTGTCAAAACCTACTAAAAAACTTAGAAAACCGACACCTTACTTTATATTATTTTTACGAGCCAAGCTACAACCCTAGTCAGAAAAGTGCAGATACAAAGTTACCATCTGATCTCCTCTAAGGCTAAAAAATTAGCAGAATTAAGTCCAATAAACTAACAATAACTGAAATCTCGAGAGCCTTTTACAGAAACTGAAAGACAATTTCCACACCAAGCCTTCATTATTGCCAGCAAAATTATATATTCTAGCAAGCCAAGGAGTTTATACAGGCAATTCAGTTTTGAATTGGAACAAATTATTGAAAAAAACCTAATTAAAATAGTCAAATCATAAAAAAAAAAAATTTATTTATTGCAAAGCCAGGAAGTTTATATAGAAAATTCATAACTTTGATATGGAACATACTAGATTTTTTTTTTTATAAATATCATATCTTTGAGTTGGACGAAAAGATTTTTTTAAATATTCAAAGCAGTCAATACATAAAAAAACTTGCAAAGCCAGGGAGTTTATAAGAGAGATTCATAACTTTGAGTTAGAACAAACAATTTTTTTTTTTTTTTTACAGAGAGTGCTCAATTTACGAACTAAATAGGCTTAAAGAAGCCGTTTGTAGGCCAAATTTTGTTAAATTTTTCCCTAGAGTAGGCCTAACTTGAATCCAATGCCTATGATTTCCAACTACAAAACTCAACAAATATTTGGGCTTCACGTGTAATATTTATCATGTTATTACAAATGTTATTTTTCTTAATGTATTGAATAATATATTGTTTTATTACCGTATTTCTTTACCATATCTTTCTTATCTTCAGTTGGATTTGTGCTTTTATCTCGGAATGTTTATAAGTTTATAAGATCTCCCTGGACAATTCTATCCTGTTCGTAATACTACGAAGGCAGTCAATTCTAATAGCCAGGCCTTATCCATCATGAGGCTCAATACTACACAGTATTCTAGAAGTTTTATTCCAGCTTTTACCAAGTTGTGGAATGATCTTCCTAATCAGGTATTTGAATCAGTAGAACTTCAAAAGTTCAAAGTTGGAGCAAATGTTGTTATGTTGACCAGGCTGAAACGTGTCTTTTTATAGTTTATATATGACATATCTGTTTTTGACGTTAATAGTTTATATAGGACATATCTATTTTGACGCTGTTACTGTTTTTAGAATGACATATTGTTAATTTATTCTCATCATTTATTTATTTCCTTACTTCCTTTCCTCACTGGGCTATTTTTCCCCATTGGAGCCCTTGGGCTTATAGCATCTTGCTTTTGCAACTAGGGTTGTAGCTTGGCCAGTAATCACAAGAAGTTGGGGGACCTTCTGTTAAGTAGTCTAATAATACAAGAAATATTTTATACAAAGTCAACTCAAACACTAATCAAACTCCTCACCTAGGTGGTGGCGGATGATGTGGGGGCTTGACAGTCACAGTTGGAGGTGGAGGAGGTGGGGGATGGTGAGTCGGGGTGACGTGATGATGCACACCCTGAGGAGTATGGACCACCGTCGTCTGCTGGCCGGGAACGCTTACGCTTACCTGGAAGAATCAAATGCCCAACTGTAATAGGTGTTACAGGAAGCTTCAGGAGTTGGGACCCTTGTGAACCGTGGATGTAGAAAGCTCGACAAAACCATGTTAGTAGTAAAACACTGGCTATTCTATCATTCAAATGTGACAGAAAATTTCACTTCTCTACTTCAATTAGTACAAGGGTGTTCACTCCCAAACATTTCTTTGGCATTCTGTAATGATCCATTTTTACCAAATGGGTTATACAGAAAACATTTATGTCATGTATTTCAATGTTTATTATAGCAAATATAATTCTCATGATGGAAAATGAATGAAAAATGAATGAACCAAACATTAAAAAATAATATAAAAAAAAAAAATTAAACCTGATATCTGACTGACTGCCCTTACCATAACAACCCCCCCCACAAAAAAAAAAAAAAAAAAAAAAAAAAAAAAAAAAAAAGAACACAAAATTGTCATAAATACTATCTAAATATATATCTACTTCCTAATTGCTTTTGGCTTTTCTCTCAATCTAATTTTTGAATATCCCTTTTCTCATATATAACATAAGAAAATAAAAATATACATAAAAACCCGAAATTTGGTCACCTACAGAAAAAATTGCCTTACTAAACTATCAAAAAGCTAAATACACCGTTAATATGTATGACTTTTCTTTCTACTTGCTTTCTACTTATTTCTTAATAACCTCATCTATGCATATTCTTTTTTCTTCACATACTACAGTATCGACAACCTCTCCTTCAATCATAACTTCAACTTTATCGTGTGAACGCCAGACTGGGGTCCGAGTCCCGCTCAAACTCATTAGTTTCTTTGTTCGCTGCAACCGAACCTTCTTTGTGAGCTAAGGATGGGGGGTTTGGTGGAGACTATAGGTCTATCTGTCAAGTCATCAGCAGCCATTGCCTGGCCCTGCTTGGTCGTAGCTTGGGTGGAGAGGGGCCTTGGGTGCTAATCATATGTATATATGGTCAGTCTCTGGGGCATCGTCCAGCTTGATAGGGTAATGTCACTGTCCCTTCCCTCTGCCACTCATGAGCGGCCTTTAAACCTTTAAATGGCTAGTCAACCTTACAAGTCAGCCATAACTTGTATAAATATTGATACCAGGAAATACAAAATTCACACATTCACATTCCTTATATTAAAAGGTGCTTAACGCTTGTATGCATAGGGTGCCCTATGGTATATACATGACGTAAATATCACCCACTCTCGCCCTCTTGTTCTATACTTTTAATTAAATACTGGTGAATTTCAACTAACTTTGCAGATTTTATTTTATTCAACCCTCCGAGGATCCAAGGACATACTTTGGCATCATCCGTTCATGTAAGCAAGCAGAAAATTTATGTAGCTTGCTTTGGGAATTATTAGTTTCTTTCTGTCTTTATTATTCTGTTACTCACGCCACAAAACGTAAACGTAAAATAGGTTGACACTTGCCGTCATTGCTTGTTGGCCCAAGACATGAAGTCGACAATTTTCTTAACAGTCAAGTTCATCAAAAAAAATTATGTGTGGGATTCATTATCATATCAGCTGCTTATTGACAAAATTATATAATTCTGTCAAAACTGTAGTATTTATAAGACAGTAGTATACAGTAAAATGATAAAAATTCTAATTATTTACTCATCACATTCTAGTCCTTTTTTATTATCTTTGATGTTGCTGTAAATTATGTAATAAATATTCACATGCAGTTTTCTCAAGTCCAATCTATGCTTTCCTTTTTTCTTTTGCCAGTATCTATTCAGCAAGTTTAGGGTTTTGGTGTCCCTGACTGGTGGACGCCAGACTGGGGTTCGAGCCCCGCTCAAACGTTAGTTTCTTTGGTCGCCGCAACCCCATCATTCTTGTGAGATAAGGATGGGTAATTTGGGGGAGCCTATAGGTCTATCTGCTCTGTCATCAGCAGCCATAGCCTTCCCTCTTTGGTCCTAGCTTAGGTGGAGAGGGGGCTTGGGTGCTGATCATATTTATATAGTCAGTCTCGAGAGCATTGTCCCGCTTGATAGGGCAATGTCACTGTCCCTTGCCTCTGCCATTCATGAGCAGCCTTTAAACCAGTATATTATACTTTACTTTCAATAGCAAACATCTTCAGCCTTTACTCAAACTTTGAACATTCTATATAAAAAGACGAGTGGAAATATTAATAAATATTTTCTTTTGAAGTTCAACTTGGCAGAAACCCATTGACAAAATTAATTTGGGTAAACTGTAGTTTATACCAGACTAACAAGCTATTCAACTTATATTAGTAATAAGCTGCTCAAATTAATGTTACTCTTTAGATATCTTTCATTACCAAAAGCAAAACTTTGAAATTTCTGCTTTCTTCAACTGCCAGCTTAATGGAGTTATGATTATTTATGAGCATGAGCATCATGTGTAAGTTGAATTTTCAAATTCCTTCAGTGTTATACACTGCAAAACCTAGAGGGATACTTTGTAAAAATATTTTCCAGAATAATTTCAGATATTATGTTCATGCCGATTCGCTACAAGACAGATTAGAAAACACGATTTATATAATGGTGTTACAGGATATGAACCAACCAAAGGTCCATGTATTATCCAAATATAATCTTCTACTTACTGCCTGAATAGAACTCTCAAGAGAATACTTTCTCAGTGAAACTTTTTTCAATATTTTCTCAGTGAAACTTTTTTTAATATTTTCTCAGTGAAACTTTTCAATATTTTCTCAGTGAAGCTATTTTCAATATTTTCTCAGTGAAACTTTTTTCAATATTTTCTCAGTGAAACTTTTTTTCAATATTTTCTCAGTGAAACTTTTCAATATTTTCTCAGTGAAACTTTTCAATATTTTCTCAGTGAAACTTTTCTTCAAATATTACTGTAATTTCCCCAAGATAAATTACTTATAAAGTATTGAATGGTTTCAAAATAGTATTTCATATTACCAGTTGAAGGGGCCTTACCAATTAGGCAGAGAACTACCGGTTTTTAAAGTCGATATGGGAAACCATATTGTAGTGTGAATGGAGAATACTAGTGCCAATTCAGTATGGATTTCACAATTAACTCTGTTATTAAACTAATCATCTATATTCCTACCATAACAATCATGTTACTTCAAAGTAAATTTCAGAAACACAAACTTTATCCCAAAAACAAACTATAGTATACAACAAATCATTAATTAATTCCAACAAAACTAACTATAAAAAAAAAACCAAAAAATGAACCTAGCCTCTGAGGCCTACTGAAGCGATAAAAGCATTGACGAAACAAAACTAAATTAAAAAACGAGAAAAATGGTGATAATGAATCAAATGTAAGAACACAATAAAAAAGAGCTATAGGTGGAGACACCAAGACAAAACATCTGCGTGCAAACCTTCACCTGCTCATTCCCTTGCACCTCAATTTTGTAGCCGGGAGGAAGAAAGGTGTTGAAGCCGACAATGAGCTCTGGATGTCCCCTGAAGAGCTGGGAGACCCTCGCGATGACGCCTGGGGTGTCGATGGACTGGGACTTGAACTCCTTCATGATATCCAGGAAATCATTGTACACTTGAGGTTGCTTCCCAAACCTTAGTTTCACCTGAAGGAAAACCAGAAAACGAGTATTAATTAAAATACAACTTAATTTCACTGCAACCACAAAACTTTATACAAACATGACTGTTTATGACAGTATTTGAGATTGAAAAATGGGGAGAATGTGTAAGTTCGTTTACAAGGAGAGAGATTGAAGAGAGTTGAAAATTTCAAGTATTTTGGATCAACAGTTGCAGAGGATGGTGATCTGGGGGCCAAAATAAATCACAGAATACAAGCAGGATGGAAGAATTGGAAAAAAAAGTGCGTGGAGTACTATGTGACAGGAAAATAGGGGTTAAGTTGAAAGGTAAAGTACACAGGACAGTTGTGAGACCAGCAATCATGTATAGAGTGGAGACGTGGGCAATAAAGAAGACAGAAGAGAAGAAACTGGATGTGGCAGAGATGAGAATGTTGAGATGGATGTGTGGGGTGACAAGAAGAGATAAGATACGGAATGAGGTAATCACGAGTACCACAGAAGTTATAAAACTATCAGATAAGATCCAAGAAAGTAGACTGAGGTGGTATGGTCATGTCATGAGAAGAGATGAACAGTATATTAGGAGGAGTGTGATGGAAATGGAGGTACAGGGAACGTGAAGGAGAGGGAGACCAAAGTGAAGGTGGATGGACTGTATCAAGGATGACCTTCGATCAAAGGGATTAACTGGTGATGAAGTATGGGACAGAGGTAGATGGAGAATGCTGGCCAGAAACATCGACCCCACATAGAAGTGGGAGAAGATGCATACAAAGAAGAATAAGAATCAAAACAGAACTTTATTTCAATGCAACCACAACACTTTATACAAACAAAACTGTTTAATATTTAATCTTAATAAGAAGATTAGGGGAATTTACTTTGTATGAATTTTTAAACCTTAGCTACTAAGAGTTTTCTTACAAGAATTTACTTTGTATGAATTTCTAAACCTTAGGTACAAAGAGTTTTCTTACAAATTTGCTGAAAAATAAAAGCAGAAGGATTTTCTAACAGTGAAACATTTTAAACAATTCTCTCAATACCACAGACTCATTACAATTACAAAAAATTAATCCTTTAAAAATACAACAAAATACAATGCAATACCTGGTCTAAATAAGAGAGCGCATCCTCCACTTTGAGCCTCTGAAATTGACCAGAGCCTTGGGTGGCTCCAGCTGCTGCTGCCGCCGCCACTGCACCAACTGCGGCTGTATTTTGGTGGACCACATTTGCACTGCTCATACCTGATACCTGTGAAGGCAAGACTTGCGTTTAGCAAATACAGTAGAAACTTAAAAAAGGATTAGAAAAGACCAAAAGAATGAACAAAAAAAAAAAAATTAATTGCAAGTTTCAATACTTTCCACAATGAACAAAATATTAATCGCAAGTTTCAACCTTGCTCGAGACAAAAAGATCATATGATCATCAGGAAATACAAAAGTATTAATGAATTTATCCCCACCTTCCCAAAGTTCTCATATTCAAATCTTGCAACAAAATTTAGTACATAAATAAGTGTAGTGATTCTCTACGTAGAATGATACATATAACTGGGTTATGAAAACCATCTAATTTTGGCAAGATTTACAAACTCAAACGCTATTCTACTCTTCCATGACATGCTTCCAGTTCTACAGGAATGTGTGAAATTTAAATTCTATAAGAAACACTAATATTCAGTAATAAACCAATTCTTGTTCACATGTTGCTTCCCTTACCTCACTTTTCATTTCCAAAAAACAGAAAATCTTCAAGGCCAGAGTAAAATCAGAACATGCATTTTTTTACATCTAAATCTTACTAAAGAAAGAAATATTGCAGGCAAGAGCGGACAGATAAGGGAAACCCAACGTATCTAAAAGTCACCGAGAATTTAATCATAAACCGTCTTAACCCAGTAACGCAAAACGTTTACTAAAATTATCAAGACTTGCAAAAAAAAAATAGATCATGCTAGAAAAAAATGCCATTGAAGTACAGAATATATTTACAGAAATAGAAGTGTAAATAGCAAGTAGAAAAAACTAATACCTGACAAAGCAGGACATAAACAAGTAACCAAAATGCAAGATTAAAAAAGAAAATAGAGAGACCTGATGTGCCCACAATACGTAATTGCCGGTGAACAAGGAAGAAAATGACAGCAATGTCGAGTGGTGAATGAAAAAAGAGACAATAAAGAATGCTCTAAAATAAAACACAAGAGGCATAAACCTTATAGGAGAAAGCATACCTTATGGCGCATCTGCGAGTGGGCAGTCACATGCTGGAGGACAGAGGGGGGTGGACCTACTCCACTTGGGGCCCCCAGCCCCCCCGTTCCACCTACAGCACGTCCCTCCACCACGCCCGCCAGCCCACCGCCCTACCACGACAATCACAGAGTCACACATGCATCGCACATTCGTTCAAACGTGTTAACAAAGCCTTTCAAAACTATGTTAAGTATCTGAATCTTTCTCAGAGTATTATTACAAAAGGGAGTTGTATCACAGAAGTGATTTAAAAGCTTCTCTAATTAATATAATCATATTAGTTTTAGTAATCTAAATGAGAAAGACTTCAAAGATCCTCAAAAGTTATGAAAAGCTTTGTACTATAGTTATCTTAAATGTATACTTCTTAACGCTACATCTGGATGGAGAAAAACATTAACCCAGGGGGAGAAATGTACAAAAGGTTTGTAGGTTAATACATGTTTACAAAAAATGCAATGAATACCTTATGACACTTCCAGAATGTGCAATTCTAACAGTATAAACAGTCCTCCAAGCATTTCAGCCATAAGGATTTCTATAACATAAATCCACATATTTACAATGAATTGAAAAGGGTAGAGCCACCTTCAAAATAGAGACTTCTGAAGAATAAAAGTGCTATAGATAAACCCACGAACAACCTAAGAATGTTTACCAAGCATAATGGGCATGCTTTTCATACCCACTCTTTGAAACAGGAAATAGAATCTTTAAAAAACTCTATAGACTAGCCAATTTGCATGTTTAAATATGGAGCTTCTGTGACGCAGGACATGAGAGGATGCCGTTCGGGTGTCAAAAATATAATCAACTTTCGAAATCAGGAAACCTCAATATTTAATCTACACCGGGCAAGTTCATCACTTCCTTTGATAATAGCTAAAAGCGTGTTACATCTATTCATTTTTACATTATGGTTACATGCACATTACTTATGAACAAGCTTAGCTTTCATGGTCAAGCAATGCTCTTTAAATATTCAATTTAATTTACTTTACAAAATTTAGGTCAAAACTGGCAAGCCGGGAGGGGCAAAGCTATCCAACGGCAATAGAAAAAAAGTAGGTACAATTAGGGGTGAAAAGAGAGACTGCACTCTCTTTGTAATTCTAATAGTGGCCCTAACAAGAACAATGGCAGCACTACTCAATTATAGAGTATACATGACAGGTATTATTTGTTACTGAGATGCTGGAGTATCTTGGGTGTGAGAATCAGTAAAGTAATTTTAAATTATAAAGAAAACTGCATACCTAATTTTCTCCTATGATAGCCACCTAACCATGAATTCCATATTATTTTCAAAACATACCACAGCCTATCCAACAAGACCAAACTAGCCTTCATCAATCCTGCTCCACAATCATTCACGACAGTCCCACTTCTATTTGGTATCCCATAAAACATATAGCTCTGGGGATTCTCTGTAACTATTTCAAAAAGAAGTACTACAGTATGAAACTGCGACTTGCACAAAGGCTCCTTTGTTTGAAGTTAAATATGTAAAAATTAATTTTGTCAAACTATCATAAATATGAATGAATATGCTACAACACTCCAAATATAGACAACTATTGTAGAACAAAATACACAGGAGAAATAAAGCACATAAAGACTTTATAAGCAGTACCTCATCATCTGTCCCAGACTATCTTAGCACACAGTCTATCACCCGATAAAAAATGCAGTGCTAACCCACCAAAATATCTAATACTGATACAAAGACAAAATAATATGTACATATATAACACAATATCACCACAACCTTGGAAGCTCTGTACTCTCTACAACTTGACCATATTTTAGGGCCAAAGATAAAATACTGGAACTTGTTGCAAATAACAATATCGTCACCCTCATAAACTAACTGCCTAAGTCATTTTCTCCACTTGTTGGGAAATAAAAAAAACCTTATTTCTTAATTCTTTATATCATTAATTCACAAATTCTTCTATTAAGAATTTTTGAATTGAAACTCAAGACAATGATATAAAGAATTAGGAAATGAGAACGTTTTTTTTTTTATTTCCCAACAAGTGGAGAAAATGACTTAGGCAGTTAGTTTATGAGGGTGACAATATTGTTATTGATTCAATTAATTGGTGATACCAATTCTGAACCTGAATATAAACAAATCAACATGCAAATATTTTTATAGTGGAAGTTTACTAGTCATATCCCGACTAGAGAATTTATAAATTTTAGCGGCACTGGAATCATTTAAAATATTAGTAAAAACACTAATTCAATAACAATAATTAGTACAGCACACGTCACTTTTAGCTATTCAACGAAAATATTTAGACGGGGGTGACAAACTAGTGCCCCCAAAAACGGAGTAATTAGGCCTCGATTCACTCACCTGGGAAGCAGGTGCAGTTGCCAAATTTGCCGAGTAAGCGGGAACCGAGTGGTGGACAGTATGCATGTCGATTTTACCGCTGGCATAACCTTGGAGGGAAGAAAAAAGATAAAAATTAATGAAACCTTACTTTCAAACAGCTATTTAGAGTAAAATTATAAAACCAAATCATACATACCATACTCTTGCATAATCATGAACTGGGAAAAATATATTTGTTGTAAGCATAGTTACTTGATAGTTTTATCCCGAATCATACATACCATACTCTTGCATAATCATGAATTGGGAAAAATTTATTTGTTGTAAGCATAGTGACTTAAATAGTTTTATCCCGAATTATACATACCATACTCATGCATAATCATGAATTGGGAAAAATATATTTGTTGTAAGAATAGTGACTTAATAGTTTTATTCCGAATTAACAGTACCATACTCTTGCATAATCATGAATTGGGAAAAATACATTTGTTGTAAGCATAGTGACTTAATAGTTTTATCAATAGCATAAAAATTGTCACCAAATCTATCAAGGACTAACTACTGTAATTCTGTTGTGACAATATTTCCATTTTATCATTTTGAATGCATTTCGAGTAAGAGAACATAACCAAGTCATTACTCGTCTTCATTCTAAGTACTTAAACCTATTACAGTATTCGCGTATTTATATTATGGAATGTACGAAATACGGAGCACATGACCTTATACTGGTCATCAAGGAGTCCACTCAATTTTGGATCTCTGCATGTATAGTCTTGTTACCTATTAGAAAAATATATGCTTAAAAAACTAGATTCACCTTGTAATAATCTTGCAAAATAACCTTACATGTTAAGATTCAACTATTTTGATACCAATGACATATCTAATACAGTGATAGATGATAGAGGAAGTAGCAGACATCCCAGATGACTCAGTCGTGCAGAGATGCGGGAGGTTCTGGAGTGGGTATAGGAGTGTGGAAAGAGAAAAAGCATGTCAAAGACAAAAGGGGTTAGAAGGGAGAGTACAAGGTTGGAAGAGAAGAAGAAATAAAAAGCATATGAGTTCAACTACTCAAGATCTATTGCAAAATCTAAGGAAAGAATAGATGAGGATGTTAAAATACAAGTTGATTTTACCAACTGGAGATCAGATTCTTGAGTCCATTGTGACAAAGTGCCACAAAGACAAAATGGCAAGCTCCATAAAGGCAGAGTTAAGACAAGCTTAGCTCTGTGGAACATTAACAAGAAGTACCGTTATGGGAAAGAAGGAAAAAAATGGACAGCATATATAAGAATGTCAGATGGATATCTGAGGTAACAAGGGGGTTAGGACTGGGAATGTGTATAAGAGGGTCAACACAGGTGTACAAAATATCAAAGAAAGCACAGAAGGGGAGACAAGAGATGGTACAGACACTTACTAAGAATGGAGGAATACCTTATTGGAAGGTATGCCATTGAAACAGAAACCTTTAACAGTGGTGGAGATAGTACGAGAGGGGACACTGGAGAAAATTAGAAGAGCACAGCAGAGGTAAATGGACATAGCTCATGGCAAATAGCAAAATTGTAAAGCTGACAAATCAAGCTTGCTTCCACATGACCAGAATTAACAGCAGTAAAGTATAAGAACTGCCTCAGGCAACTTGTATAATGCCAATCACCAGAGATAAGGGTAAGATAAAAATTACTTTTTTTTTTTAGAAACTACAGAAGAAAATCCCCAATTTAGTTACATTTCACCATGAACTTTCAGAGATAAGAACCTGTACTGACACTAAACAATGTTTGAAATTCTTTTATAAGCATTTTATAATGCAGAGAGATATACAGTATTAACGATATATTTCTGTAGGATTCCAGTTTACTAGAGTTAGGAAACTAGCAACCTGAATACAATAAAGATTAGGGGGCTTAGGGTTATAAGCTGGAAGCTCAAGTTAAGCTGGATGACCAAATTACTCATGTTGGACTTGGGAACTTTTCAACTCCAGAACCCATTCTTGAAATGCACATCTACTCTATGTAGGGGATCTATGGGACTCGCTACTACATTACAGTTTATTCAAAATTACACCTTCAATGTCTGGTGTTAACTTCAGCTCTGAAATCTACCTTTGTTATTTGAACCAGGTACCATCTTGCATATAGTTTCCCGCTGGATCGGGTTGTAAGAGTCAAATCCGAGCTACAATTACACTGCATGTTCTCGTTCGCTTCACATACAACAATGAAGACAGATAATAATGTATTACTATTATTATTATGCAAGCTACAGCCCCAGTTGGAAAAGCGGTTTATTCATTTTCCCTGTTGGAGCCTTTGGACTTACAACAGCCTTTCCAACTAGGGTTATAGCTTCGCTTGTAGTTGTAATAATGATAACAACAACAACAAAGGGTAACAACAAAGGGTTCCAACAAGGAAAAAACCTCACCAAGGAAAGGAAATAACATTGTAGAACTAGAAACTACTTAAAAAAAGGGCAATGCAACACACCAGTCTGTGATGTATTATGAGTTTGATGATCTAGAGTCGGTGCAACTCCTACACCTGGGCCGCCAGCTGTGGTCGCAGGTATGGGTACAACTGGCACTGGCGCTCCTGCGCCCGTCACGGGCACGGCGATGGGCGTGTTGGATTGGCCGGGACGCACTCCCACTCCGAGTTGGGCTAGGCTGGGACCCCTTATGTAGCCAGGGCCTCCACTGACCCCTCCAGGGCCACCTACCCCTTGCCCCCCCTGGGCAATGCCCCCTGTGCTGACAATGCCTGACGCTGCCTCACCGCGGCCTCCGGTATCAATGCGCCTCTTCATATCGCACTACATTACACCTGGAAGAGATTTCATAATCACTTTTTGGAATTAGCACAGCAAACTCATTGCTTAAATAGAAAATATACTAAACGTGGCTTACGGTAAATGAATTTGCGAGACATTTTTACGTAGGATATAATTACCAAGGACAATACATGGTGCAGTGCTGCCTGCATTACTCTAGGAATCTTACCCAATGAAATTTTTGAAGATTTATCTAAATATCCTATTTAAAATGTTATGGCACTACAATAACTGATCAGAATTTAAATTCAACATACATATAACATATATTTAGTGATATATATATAAATAAATTTAAACGCACACATTTAGTATAAATATATGTTAATGTAATGTAATTAAATACATTCCGTACAGCCAGAAAAATCTCAAAGGTGAATAAATTTACTTAAGTTTCTATTTACCTACATGTAGTACTCAAACAGCAAAAATAAAACTAAGCCATTCTTATAACACTCAATATCTATACACAATCAAGCTTGATTACTACCCCTAGTTGCAAGGTAGTGATTTGAAGACCTCTGACACCTTATAATACTGATACTAGACAAAAGGCTATAACAATTGTATGGAATTACTGTAACGACGTATAGTATTCGTTCAACTGGCACCGCAACATGACTGACTGGCGGGTTTAATGAACTGCTTTCACCACGCAGTGCCTCTTTTAAACACTAAAAAACATATCATCATCATCTCCTGCTACGCCTATTGATGCAAATGGCCTCAGTTAGATTTCCCCAGTCGTCTCTATCTGGAGCTTTTTTTTTGTACAAGCAATTACTTCTGATATTTCATTCCTGCTCAAAGGATGATCCACAGATAACATCGACAACTGAATTGTTATAGTTTATAATTTTTCTAATAAAATACTTTTTGAATGTTACATATGCATTTACTTCCTAGAGCTTTGTATAAAGTACTGTACGTTACTGTATATCATTTTTGCCAAGATCTATATATCAGAATACATATCTATGGCACTTAATTTCTTTGGGCACTATCATCATCATTATTATTATTATTATTACTAGCCAAGCTACAACCCTAGTTGGAAAAGCAAGACGCTATAAGCCCAAGGGCTCCAATAGGGAAAAATAGCCCAGCGAGGAAAGGAAATAAGGAAATAAATAAATGATGAGAACAAGTTAACAATAAATCCTTCTAAAACAGTAAAACGTCAAAACAGATATATCCTAAATAAACTATTAACAACGTCAAAAACAGATATGGCATATATAAACAATAAAAAGACTCATGTCAGCCTGGTCAACATAAAAACATTTGCTGGAACTTTGAACTTTTGAAGTTCTACTGATTCAACTACACGATTAGGAAGATCATTCCACAACTTGGTAACAGCTGGAATAAACCTTCTAAAAGAAATGTATTAAGATTCTAATCCTCTCATCCACCTTCATCACAAACAAAAATCATTCTACAAGATTATGCCAACTTCCGGAACCTTTCCCCTTAACCCTTTTACCCCCCGGCTATTTGGAAATTTCCAACCCTTAACCCCCAGGGGGTTATTTTTTCCCCAGCACATTTTGCAGTATATTTTTTTTTAAATTGCTCTAATAGCCTTAATTTTTGTCATAGAGAGGTCAAGTTGGTCTCATTCTCTTGGAAAATGCCTGAATTTTCTCAAAAATTATCAAAAAATATGAAAAAAAAATTTTTATAGCATTTTTTTGCAAGGACGTACCGGTACGTCCATGGGGGTAAAGGGATGGCTTTTGTGAAACGTACCAGTACGTCCTTTGGGGATAAAAGGGTTAATTTACAACTATACAACACTGAATATAATCTTTTTTTCTGCACATGGTACGTGAATTTATGTGGAATGATCAATTACGATCTTTATTTGTTTTTGAGGGGGGGAATCGCATACTTATTCAACAAATTAAATTAAATTCAAGGAAACCTAACATCTCGAGACATGCATTGTCATCAGGAAGAATTGCGATATGCCAAACTGGGGTTTATATATGACATATCTGTTTTTGACCTTGTTAATAGTTTAAATAGGACATATCTGTTTTGATGTTGTTACTGGTTTAGAATGATTTATTATTAACTTATTCTCATCATTTATTTATTTCCTTTCCTCACTGGGCTATTTTTCCCTATTGGAGCCCTCTGGCTTATAGCATCTTGCTTTTCCAACTAGGGTTGTAGCTTGGCTTGTAATAATAATAATAATAATAATAATAATAATAGTCTCACTCGAGCCCCAAAGGTTCTTGTGGTGTCTGCAACCTCACCATTCTTGTGAGATAAGGATGTGGGGGAGCCTACAGGAATACCTGCTGAGTCATCAACAGCCATTCCCTGGCCCTCCCTGGTCCAAGGGTGGGCACTGATCATATGTATGGCGTTTTCCTACTAGGGCATTATCACTGTCCCTTGCCTCTATCATTCATGAGTGACCTTTAAATCTGCCATTTTAATCATAAAAAAACAAAAATCTGCCATTTTCATCATAAAAAAACAAAAATCTGCCATTTTAATCATAAAAAAACAAAAATCTGCCATTTTAATCATAAAAAACAAACTTATTTACCTATAAAACAACTTGAGGTGATTAAAATCAAACTCCCATAACCCAATGCAAATTAAACTTTATTTAAATACACCGAAACTACCCATTAAAACTTCCATTTCTCACACACCTGTTTTTTGACCCTCAGCCAATCTCCCCCCAAAATTTGTTAAGAGCTCTGGATGCATCCTTGCACAGAGCTCCAGGTAATCCGAGAAGTGATCACAGAAACAATAAACAAAAGAAGCATGCGAGACAGAAACGTAAAGCAGAACAAAATAACAGTAGTTTCTTGAAATGAAAAACAAATATATTTGAGTACATATGGAATTACCATTAAAAAATTGGCCAGTCAACAGCATCTGCAATAATATCAGTTGCTAATACAGAATATTTTTATGCTATGAGGCAAATCTTTTCCACAGCATTACTAAAACTAAGATTAAACTAAAACAAGCGATTCATCCATTTATACAAACTTCCAGCATGCCAAGTGCTCTGTAAAAAGAGCCACATTAGCAATTTTGGTACGCGACCGCCATATGAGAGAGAGAGAGAGAGAGAGAGAGAGAGAGAGAGAGAGAGAGAGAGAGAGAGAGAGAGAGAGAGAGAGAGAGAGAGAGGGGGCGGGGGCAGACCAGGGGGGAGTTCCATCAGTAAAAGCGTCTATCGGTCAGCTGCCGCAGTCACTGGCCAGATGCAGTCTGCAATGCCAATAGTAAGAAAATACACAGACTGCGTTCCAAAGGGGTTTCTTGAATCCCCAGATTAACGATTCGACAGAAAGCTTGGCAAGTATTTAAAATAAATTGAACGAGAAAAAAGAAAAAAAAAAACATTCACCCCAAAAGCAATAGAGGTTTCTTTATCAATCCCTTGTCTGCACCAACCCCAAACTGTGTGCTAGAAGGAAGGGTCTCAGGATTCAAGACCTTGCAATTCTGCCTGCAGATATACACAGCCCCGCTGTTAAGACGTTCAGCGTAAGGATGAAATTTTAATCTGTCATTTTTATGTTACAATCGATACAAACTTTCATAATTCATCCCCACCATCGTCACAAACTGTCGAGTCTTCCTAGTGCCAGACAATCGCAATATATACAAGCTGAGCGCAGATACCAATGCATTTCTATGGTTAAAAACAAGTGCACCGATACGAAACCTGGACGAAGGTTATGGAAAACGTTGGTTTGGGGTTTTTTCGGGAGGAGAGGGAGGACGATGTTGGGGGCTATGTCGTCAAAGACAGAGGCAGTGGCGCGCTCTCGTCCCAAGCTGGTCTCGCTCTCGCGCTCTCTCTCTCTCTCTCTCTCTCTCTCTCTCTCTCTCTCTCTCAACCCCCACCCGCTCAACTCCTCTCCGCCATCACAACAATAATGTGCATCGTCCCAAGCCCTTCTCTTGCACCCCCACATGCCGCAACTCTCCTCCCAAGCTCTTCTCTACAAACCCAAAAAGGATACCAACCGCATTCATGGACTATCTACACCTTTAATAACCTTAAAAGTTCAAAGATCTTACAAAGGGATACTTGATTGATACCCAGATGTTCCTCTAAGCTGAATAAACAACGACTCTACGAAAGAAACTACGGGGAAAATAAAACAAAAATAAATAATATTTGGCAACTCGATGAAGCACCCAAGAAGGCAGTCTACAGCGGGACGACTCAACCTGCCAGATCAGAGCGGACAGTGGGTTGTATGGGATGGCTGTCAAAATTGCTCCTTTTAAATGGCACCCCATATAGCCTCACTCACGTTCGTTAGGTGAAAATCACACACAGTGACAGTATAACTGTTCGAGGAGCGGAAAAGTGAAAACTGGTAACTAGATTTGAACTAAAAAGTGGTGTAAGAAACAATGATGGTAGAGTGGTGCGCTGCTAGACTCGTCTGATAATGGTGGCAAAGGAGGGTGATAGCTGACTTAACCCCGTTAATACCAACAGCACAGTAACCTAAGTGAGGAAGGCAGGCTTTCTCCCTCTCTTTTATTTTACCTCTACGGCACATTTCAACTCAATGGCTGCCTATACTTCAACTATGATTATTTCCCTCAACATTTGACGAGTGAAAACAATACCCGGTGTTGAAGGACTAAAATATAATTTCAAAAGATTCAGACTCGAACCAAGACAACGACTTCGAGTTGGGTGTACAAGTCTTTAACTTTCTTGTTTGTATAAATAGAGCACAGGCGAGAAAATTGGCACTTGTGAATCCGGAAACGACACCTATTTGACCTCGTACATCCATCCACATCACCTCTACTTATCGATCGGTTAACTCGGGACAGTAAATGTTGACACAAAGCACAACATACGACTCCCTCCTACACATAGAGTATGTGCTGCGCTTGAACATGGCCGGCTTCAATGTCTCTCGGTTAAAAAAAAATATATATATCAATCTTCTGGGTTTATGATACGAAGACGGCACCAGCAACTCGAGATATTGTAAGTTCCGAAATTGTCATAAATATGAATAAATGACTTGTCCAAAAACCACATTTTTCGAAAATAGCTCCTGCATTACCAATGCAATGAATCATTCCCCCCATCTCTAGAGAAAATCACATAGATTTTGGCACGCCTACTAAAAAGACGACTCAGCCCCGTTTTACCCCACACGGCCCGGATAAAGTACACTAGTAATTTAAAATATTCCAATTGAAATAAAACATTAAAACTATGCGTCGAACTGAATAAGAACCTGCCAGTGCTTTCATGAGCTTGTGCAGTCAACACAAGGAGACCTGAAGAGGGGGGAGGGGCGGCTTGGCAACACCCCGTAAAACTTGTAGGGGTTTCGCCAAGGTGACCACTCAGCCTGCCTGCTGTACTTCAGTCTATTCTCATGAGGTTTCTCCTTCGGTCTCATTAAAAAGTTTAAGTTTCTTATTCCTTTGGATTGACAAACACTGCCTGGGGCTTCACTCGAAAATGTCATTTGTTGAAGGATCGCACGATTATAGAGGTTTCCAAATCCCCATGTTAGCTACATATGTGCTTCTAAACGTTCAAAACTGTCCTGTTATATAATTAG
This sequence comes from Palaemon carinicauda, assembly GCF_036898095.1. Lineage (NCBI taxonomy): Eukaryota > Metazoa > Arthropoda > Malacostraca > Decapoda > Palaemonidae > Palaemon > Palaemon carinicauda. Next base: position 132,864,651 of record NC_090734.1, read on the forward strand.
ACATGACAAAGTTGAAAAATTTCCCCTTATAAGATTACAAACGTTTCTACAAGCTCAACAACGTCCCATGTTTATTATATAAATGATTTTAAACGTTCAAAAATGGACTTATCAGAATAGACATTTTAAAATTTCAACAACGTCCTCTTAGAAGATTACAAACATCTTAAGATTTCAAAAATATCCTCTCATGAGATTACAAACGTTCAAAAATGCCCTTTTATAAGATTAGACGTTTCAGAACGTTATGTAAAATACAATTAAACATTTATAAATATAAAAAACTTTACTGATATAGAAACTATGAATCATTACAATGCATTTCGACCACTTGACCGTAAGAGAAGAGAAAGTGCATTGGTAACGGGGGGGGGGGGGGGGGGGCCTCCCGCAATCTACAGGCAGTTAATTCTATCCTTATGCAGGATTTCAATTGCATGGGGGAACGTATACAGATGATCCAACGCACTATAGACAGAATAGGAGATAAAAGGTACCTTCTTATTCCAGCAAAATTCATCAATTAGAATCTTAGGGAACAATAGTTCAGAAAGTAGAAAATATACTTTAACCTTAATATTCCATTCCCTTTAAGAAACTATTGTGGGAGTAAGGGCTCGGTACACTCGTGTTTAAATGCCACGGTTGTAACGTCTATACCTCATAACCCTTTCCCTAGGCAAGAAGCAAATACATTTTTTGTAGATACTTTATTAGGAAATGCATGAGCACCGCCTGGGTTAGAGATCTCTTGCTTGAGGGTACAATCGGGCAAACTAATATATCTTGCTTCTCTTCGTCTTGTTATTTTGAAGTTTTCATAGTTTATACATGAAAGATTTATTTTAATGTTTTTCTTTAACTCCTCGAGTAGCTTATTTCCTTTCCTCAATGGGCTATTTTCCCTGTTGGAGCCCTTGGCATTATAGCAATCCTGCTTTTCCAATTAGGGTTGTAGTTTAGCAAGTAGTAATAATAATAATAAACGTTCTATATATAGCATAGTCAGAAAAGTTCAATAGGCCTAAATTCCAGACAACGAAAGTTTTTTTTCTCAAGAATAGCAGATACTTCTCGCTGTAATATGGTACAATTACATGTACCTATCCAGAGAAGAAAGACCATTTATGTTAAGATAAAGATCAAGAAATTTTATCGAGTCTTCTTACACAATGTCCAAGACACCTCCTGTCACTAAACAATAGGAAAGGGGATGTGTAGTTTACTTCCCATCAAAGTAAACTAATTCCCAATGCCCCCCCCCCTCTCTCTCTCTCTCTCTCTCTCTCTCTCTCTCTCTCTCTCTCTCTCTCTCTCTCTCAGGAGGAGGATACAGTCTACAGATCGCTAACAGACGCACGCACGCACTGTAGCACCTAAAAATGTGGCAATCAAGGTTGTGAGGCTCGCGTTGGAGGGAAGGGGAAAGAATGAGGGAGGGTGATAATAAGTGAGAGGGAGGGGGGGAGGGACAGTAGGTGGGAACTGATAGAAGGGGCGGAGGGGGTGTAACCCCGGGACTCCCATACGGTGTAGACGGGTAGACTCCGGGATGCACACACAAGCGAAGGTGAAATTTACTACGCCGTACACACTAATACACACCGCCAAGCCGCCTCTCTTTCTCTCTCCATTTTACTACAAAGAACACATCCGAATACACTCTCCTTTCAATTCTACGAATGATTCGTAGTTTGTATAATACCCAAAAGGCGGATATGTGCTCCATATAGGTGACTCGCAAAACCTACGAACAGTCGAAGTTTGAAAACTTCTATCGCGAGAGAAACAAGATTCAGAATGCCATCATGGCGCACATGACGCAGTTCAAATACGCTTTTACGCTTTGATATTTAATTAATGAAGGATATATAAGCGTTTCGTCTACACAACTAACTATTTCACAATTCTCAAGTATTTCTATTATACGTGAACTTCTATATCTAGACCTTCACGGTCAGCAAGGAATAGCGGTTTGCTACTATCACCCAGGTGATGGGGGGGGGGGGGGGGACCCAACACTCCCCCCGGACACTGCCTCCCCCCGGGTACCCTTCACTGGTTACCATGACAACCACACAGCCACCTAATAATAACAATGATTTGATTACTTGCTTTCCCGCTTTCTCCCTGACCCACGGTTGGGGCTAAACACCTTTAAGTTAATGAACTTGTAAAGCTTAAGTAAGGACACAAATAAAATAGATGAGACTTTGGCCATTGTAAGCAGCTCTTCTAGAACACTACAAAATCAAACCATTGTTCTCTAAGTCTTGGGTAGTGCCATAGCCTCTGTACCATGATCTTCCACTGTCTTGGGTTAGAGTTCTCTTGCTTGAGGGTACGCTCGGGCACACTCTTCTATTAGTTTCTATTAATCTTTTGTTAAATTTTCTATAGTTTTAATAGAAAATTGTTATATTAATGTTGTTACTGTTCTTAAAATATCTTATTTTTTCCATGTTTCCTTTCCTCACTGGGCTATTTTCCCTGTTCGTGCCCCTGGGCTTATAGCAAAGTTATAATAATTTATAGTTTATAATAGAAATACTTATTTTAATGTTACTATTCTTACAAATATTTTATTTTTCCTTGTTTCCTTTCCTCACTGGGCTATTTTCCCGGTTGTGTCCCTGGGCTTATAGCATCCTGCTTTTCCAACTAGTGTTGTAGCTTAGCAAGTAATAACTTTAAAATAGACAGTATAAAACCTTCATGAATAAAAGTAGAGGGAAGAGTGACAACTTACGAAATACAAGACTTGAATTTCTAATTCCATTCTTAATTACAGGTATTCTAGAATTCAAGTTAAGGATGTGCAGGTGTCAGCACAGGTGTGAATATACAATTAGGTCGGTCAATATCTTAGTATATATATATATATATATATATATATATATATATATATATATATAATATATAGTATATACATATTTTATTAGCCATGGTCCATCCTGCTAAGCCTAAATTATAGATAAAGGCAGTTTTCATGGTTCCATATATATATATATATATATATATATATATATATATATATATATATATATATATATATATATTATACCCGCTATTCTACTTTTTTCTCTTCTTGTATTTATGAAGATTTTATAGTTTATATCACAGATCAAATTTAATGTTGCTAATAATCTTAAAATATTTTATTTTGATTGTTATTACTTCTCTTGTAATTCATTTCCACGTTTCCTTTCTTCACTGGGCTATTTTTCCCGGTTGCATTCTTTAGAACTAGAGCATCCTGCTTTTCCAACTAGGGTTATAGCTTAGGTTGTTTATATAAATATATATATATTATATATATATATATATTATATATATATATATATATATATATATATATATATATATATATATATATATATATATATATATATATATAATACCTTCTGACTAATCAAAGTTATATATTTCATTAGATGTACAGATATGTCCACATATAAGATAATGCTAGTTTTCGTGGCCCATAATTCAAAACTCAAAACAATTCAAGAGACGCGAGCATTGGTTATCTTGATAAGACATCCCCCCCCCCCCCCCCGACACACTCACTGGGCAGGTAGACTAACCTTAGTTTCTGATAAGAATTTCTTATCCCTACACCAAGAACCGCTGTACCGCGTGTACGGTAAGATAAAGTCCAGATTCATGACACTTATGGCTTTGTGAAATTATCATTATCATTACCAGCTAAGCTACAACCCTAGTTGGAAAAGCAGGATGCTATAAACTATAGGAATCCAACAGGAAAAATTAGCCAAGTGAGGAAAGGAAATATATAAACTACGAGAGATGTATATCATCATCATTACTTGCTAAGCTACAATCCTAGTTGGAAAAGCAGGATGCTATAAGCTCAAGGACTCCTACAGGGGAGAATAGCCCAATGAGGAAAGGAAATATAGAAACAAGAGATGTATATCATCATCATTACTTGCTAAGCTACAATCCTAGTTGGAAAAGCAGGATGCTATAAGCTCAAGGACTCCTACAGGGGAGAATAGCCCAATGAGGAAAGGAAATATATAAACAAGAGATGTATATCATCATCATTACTTGCTAAGCTACAACCCTAGTTGGAAAAGCAGGATGCTATAAATCCAAGGAATCTAAAAGGAAAAATTAGCCAAGTGAGGAAAGGAAATATATAAACTACGAGAGATGTATATCATCATCATCATTACTTGTTAAGCTACAATCCTACAGTAGTTGGAAAAGCAGGATGCTATAAGCTATAGGAATCCAGGAGGAAAATTTAGCCTAGTGAGGAAAGGAAATATATAAACTACAAGAGATGTATTATCATCTGCATTACTTGCTAAGCTACAACCCTGGTAGGAAAAGCAGGATGCTATAAGCTCAAGGCCTCCAACTGGGAAAAATAGCCCAGTGAGGAAAGGAAATATATAAACTACATGAGAAGGAATGAAGAAACTATTTCAAGAACAGCGACGACATTAAATTGGATCTTTCATAAAATTGAAAAAATTAAAAAACAAGAAGAGAAACGATAGAATTCTACTGGAAGAATAGCAGAGAACATATAGTATAAATATATTATCCTTTGAGCTTAGAACACGAAGATATCACATGTATCCTTTGAGCTTAGAGAACATAAGGATAGCAAATATATCCTTTGCGAGGATAGCCAATATCATATCCTTTGAGCTTAAGAAAACATGGATATAAAATGTATTATCCTTTGAGCTTAGAGAACACGAGGATATCAAATATATCCTTCGAGCTTGGAGAACACGAGAAGACAGACGATCACCCAAAAGGGTCTAGAGGAAAAAACAACATACAAACGCAAGGGGGCAATCAAGTTCCTTGAATAACGATACACATAGCTATCGTGTTAGCCAAATTCCTTCTACTGTACCCTTGCACTCTGCACTGGTGCTACCACCAATATTATTAGCCACTTTACTAAACATATAATCCTTATTCCATAATCCAACTGCCCTAGTGTCTATTGTAAACCTAAAAACCTTAGTAATCGACTATATATTTTGATTTAAAAACATATCTAGATAAAGTAAAAGTTGCAATTGTAAATACAATATGCTGGGCTCCACATGGCACTAGAAGAGTTGGAAGACCCAGGCCTACATGGCTGAGGACTATGATGCGCGAAGTAGATGATGAATGAACGAAGTAGTATTGAATTAAAAGCTCAAGATAGAGAGACGACTGGCGAATTCTAACCGAGGCCCTTTGGGTCAATAGGTGTAAGAGATGATGAAATACAGTATATGTAAAATAAAGAATCATTCATGTAAATATACGATGATGTATATATAAATTGTAAGATTGTAAATATGTATTTCATAAGAAAAAAAAAATTATTGCACCAAAAGACCTATATAGGCCTCTTCTTAGGCTTACGTAACTCGCTCCCAAAATGTTATTGAATAGGGAAACCAACAAGGTGGGTTAGCGTTGGAGGGGGAGGGGGGGGGGGGGTAAGCGAGCCAGCGCTTAAAATACAACCCTGGAATGCCACAAGAATAGTGTCACTAAAGAGGCAGAAGGCATTTGACACTGCCGCTACATCTTCCTCCTCCTCCTCAGTATACATCTTGCTGGATAACCGCCCCCCCTCCCCCCCATTTCCCGGTGAAGGTTTGAGATCTACCAAATTCTCAAGCCTGATCCACAATGTCCAAACCCCCTCCCTCCTTCC